>NC_141022.1:10757500-10950000 GCF_052040795.2 Danio rerio
CAGCACAGGCAATACATTACTTCAAACTATTTAAAAAAGAAAATCACTTTTTCAAACTTTCCAACATCAAACGGTATTTTTTACAGTGTAACTCTCATAATATAACTTTAGTAAAAGTAAATAGTCAAAATATGGGTGAAATAATGTTCAGTCAACATTCAATGTCAAGTGAGAGCTTGTATGTTGCTATTACTCACCTGGAGTCTATGAACCTCTGGCATGTTTCCATCACATGGTCCATCTGTAAGTATGTGGCTGTGTTGAGGGTGGCTATAATGAAGTTATCTTTAAGAGTCAAGCAAGATGTATACATGAACTCAAGCAGAATGGCAAAGCCATCAGGGTCCACCTTTGGATCTAAACTTATGAGGCTTAAGTTGCTTTTAGGATTGTCTGCAAACATGGAGTAAAAGAGGCCACTGTGAAGAGAGAAGACGGAATATCAATGTCACTTAGTGTACACGTATAAGTATGCGCTATATTAAAAATGCAAATATCATAGGACTACCTGCAAGCCATCAGAACTGTTTTATGGGCCCGGAACTGCTGCCCACCAACCATAATGGTGACATCAGTCAGGAGGTTTCTGCTGCGGAGTCGATTGAAGTTGAACAGCACGTCACCAGCATGACGCGTGAATTTAATGCAGCCATCTGCTGCACACGACATATTGTTTGCCTGCACAGAAACGATTCAAAATCTAGTGAAACATTTGCAAAAATTTAGTAAATTCCTGCTGTGATTGCAAACATGGAATGAATAAACAAATAAAAATAACCAGGGGGCAAAAATACGGTCTTAAAAATAATCAGACATTTTATTATGATGAATAAAAAATAAAAAAAACTATAAAAAGAACGAAGGAAAAAGAAAATAAATGAAATTAAATAATCATTTGAAAACATTATTAACAGATTCAATTTCATACTCAGAAATTAATTTTAACATGAATAAACAATTTGATTCAAACAAAGTAATGAATACAAATTAGACCAAATGATCAGTATTTAAATTAACACAAATAAATACAGGACTGTAATGAAATGGAAAAAGTAATAATGTAGTGAATAATGTAAAAGAAGACCCATTTATTGTATTCCTCATTAAAAAAAGGACTACTTTGCATTTTAAGTTGAGGTCCCTACATGACAAGTGTTGAATGTAGGGTTCTGTGCATCAAACCCCAACAATGTGCCATATTACTTCACTTTAAAAAGATTCATGTGCAACTTGTGAACACTAGATGTCCACAAAGTTACAATGTTGCAAACTGAAAAGAATCACTTTCAGACTAGGCCTAAAAAATCTGATATTTACATTATTTTGTGATTACAACTCGTTACTTATCATTTGCTTTATAGTTGAGTTTATTTCTTTTTGGTTAGATCCACTGTAACAAAACTGGATTTCACCATGTACGCACCCTCAAGTGGGTCCAAACCTATATGAGTCTGTTAATCTATATTTTTCTGTTAAACATAAAAGAAAATACTTTGAAGAATGTTAGAAACCATTGACATGTATAGCAAGAAAAACAAATAAAAAAGAAGTCAGTGGTTATTGATATACCATTTTACCTTATAACTTCTTAAGTGTTTAACAGAGAAAAAACTCATTAGGTTTGTGACAAGTAAAGGGTGAGTAAATAATGACAGTAGTCTATCCTGGGTGAACTATCCCTATTAAACGCTACCAAAACTGCTATTCGTATACCCTATGATTACACATTTCACTTGAATCGACATACCAAAGCGTCCGGAATAAATCATTTTTGACCATCACAAAAACGACTAGTTTTAGACAGCATGATTTTTGGCTTTTACGTCAACGGATTACCTAAAAACACACACAACCTGGCATAAGGACAAACGTCACTACATAGGGAGTAGCAGGCTATATGATTTAAGACACGGTGCGTGACATGACGCAAGCTTCAATTTGTCCCCCGTGAGAGAAACACTTGTTGAACTGCGAAAGTACAATTTGATATCGAATCTCGTGGTTTATTGACAAAGTATTGTGACGAGAGGTTTATGAATAGCTAGAAGTCACATGAGAATACTCCGATACATTTAATAATAATAATAAAAAACATTTGATATGAGTTGCTGTTAAATAAACATATCATAATTAATCTCACGACATGTATGTGCTTAAATAGCGCAATCACAACTAAACATTGAAATATGTGCGCATAGCTTATAGAG
The DNA here is from genome assembly GCF_052040795.2 of Danio rerio. Lineage (NCBI taxonomy): Eukaryota > Metazoa > Chordata > Actinopteri > Cypriniformes > Danionidae > Danio > Danio rerio. Next base: position 10,759,708 of record NC_141022.1, read on the forward strand.
AATTACCAGTGATTGATCCTTTATTACGTTTACATTAACCGGCATAAAATCACATGCGCACGGGCGGAGTATAGTCAGAGATAATCTATAAAAACAAACAAACAAACAAACAAACAAACAACAAGAACTATGTTTGAAATAATGGCACATTTATACAATATGTACCCGCTTTATGACCCCCAACGCCAGGTAATAAACTTAGTTTTCCACCCGTATAAAGTTGTACTTTCATTTATTAACGTATACAATACAAAGTGCGATCCTGAAATCTGCTTGACCAAACTATTTCCAATGCAACTCTATACAACACAGTGAAACTGACACAGGAGACGAAAAGATTAAGTATTCACGCAACAGGCCAACAAAAGTCGAGTTGCGTAATTAACACGACAGCTCTAAATAGAACAAAGTAGTCTGGTTTAAAGCAGAATTCATTTTCATTATTGAAATAACTCGCTATTATAGAGCGCTCCATGTTCTCCATGTCGCCTAGACATTTTGCTAGATAGAATAAAATCACCTGGTGTGTTTTTCTTGGAAGTGTCCACCGAAGACAGTTCTTGGAAGAACTCTTCTGAGAAGACGCAGTTCTCAATTCTCGGAATTTTACCAGTGGACTGTACCACTGATACAACAGAGGGGGATCCGGACGTTTCCGTCTCCACGCATTCTAAATATTAAATGGCTGTTTACCAGAAATATAAAATAACTCAGACGGAATGTCTTATGTCTAAAATGCATACTCAAGTTTATTGCAATTTGCAACGTAGCTATTAAAACGATTGGATAAAGTTCAAACCGGGCCACTAACTGCAATGAGTTGCTCCACAGACGCGGTCATAGGCAACGTCACTCCACCACCCTTTCACTCCCGTACAGATTCCGCAGAAAATGATTCCTTGCGAGTAATTTGTATATTATGTCATGTTGATTTAACAAAGCTGTTATAGTCAGCATAGCCTACATTTAATTCCTTTAAAAATGAATCCCAGATTTAGTTCTAGGTTATTAACTATGCCTATTATTATTATTATTGATGTTATTATTATTCATTTATTCATTCATTTTCTTTTCAGCTTAGTCCCTTTATTAATCTGGGGTCGCTACAGTGGAATGAACCGCCAACTTATCCAGCATATGTTTCACGCAGCAGATGCTCTTCAAGCTGCAACCCATCACTGGGAAACATCCATACACACTCATTCACACTCATACACTACGGACAATTTAGCCTACCCAATTCACCTGTACCGCATGTCTTTGGACAGTGGGGGAAAATTGAGCACCCGGAGAAAACCCACGCGAACACGGGGAGAACATGCAAACTCCACACAGAAACGACAACTGACCCAGCCGAGGCTCGAACCAGCGACCTTCTTGCTGTGAGGAAACAGCATTACCTACTGCGCCACTGCGTCGCCTATTATTATTATTATTATTATTATTATTATTATTATTATTATTATTATTATTATTATTATTATTATTATACTTTTTGAAAATTTGTCTTTTTGAACGTCAAAATATATATTTTTTTGTAAAATAAAATGACTGTATATACAATGAGGAATAATAAAATTGTGGTTTCTTAAAATAAGGCTGTAAAATGTTGAAGATTGAACCATTCGTCTTTTTACCTTTTGCATCATTTGCATATATGTTAGCTAAATAACTGTTAGCTAACTGCTTCTTTAAGTAACATCACAAGACCCTGGGAGGTCACAGATTTATTACAGCATAGAATTAAGATGGCAACTGAGGCAAATAAGGTCTATCACACACACACACACACACACACACACACACACACACACACACACACACACACACACACACACACACACACACACACACACACACACACACACACACACACACACACACACACACACACACAGTGTAACTTAACACTCAACAAAGCAGCTATTCAGGACCATAACGCAGTGCACTCAGCTCTCAACACTATTTATATATCCGTCCCAAAGACTTACTGGAAGCATGACCATTAGATTGTGTAGAGCAAACTTTAAACATTCACATACAAGCAGCTTACAAAGCATTGCCAAATTTAAAAATAATAATTCTTTAAAATGACAGATTTAAGATTAAAATAAAATAAAATTATGGGGCGTCCCATTTTGGTGTGTGATTACAGTTAAACTTATTGTAGATCCATGAAAAACATAGAAAATGCAAGTAAAGCATTTAATTCGATTTTTGAAACAACCTTTGTTGAAGTAAAATGCAGGTGAAATAATGTTCTTTTGTCATTGAGTTTAAAATATACAGTTGAAGTCTGAATTATTAACCCCTTGAATTATTAGTCCCCTGTTTATTTTTTCCCCCAATTTCTGTTTAACAGAGAGATTTTTTTAACACATTTCTAAACATAATAGTTATTAATAATAATTAATAACTCATTAATAGAGTTAATAATTAATAACTAATCTCTAATAAGTGATTTATTTTATCTTTGCCATGATGACAGTAAATAATATTTGACCAGATATTTTTTCAAGACACTTCTATACAGCTTAAAGTGACATTTGAAGGCTTAACTAGGTTAATAGGTTAACTAGGCAGGTTAGGGCAATTTGGCAAGTTATTGTATAACGCTAGTATGTTCTGACTATCAGAAAAAAATATAGCTTAAAGATAGCTTAAAAATAGACTAATAATTTTGTCCTTTAAATTATGTTTAAAAAATTAAAAACTGCTTTTATTCTAGAAGAAATAAAACAAATAAGACTTTCTCCAGAAAAAAAAAATATTGTCAGACATACTGTGAAAATTTCCTTACTCTGTTAAACATCATTTGGGAAATATTTAAAAAAGAAAAAAAAATCAAAGGGCACTAATAATTCTGACTGCAACTGTATATTTAAAATTGGACAACATGTTTATTCTGAGCATTACTTAGTAAAAATAAAAGAATGAGTGAGTATACCAAAATGACTTTTATTGTCAATGTTTAAAAATGCATTGCTGATAAATGGTTAAAACCTTGAAGTAAGCTTTTAACCATTTATCAACATGCAGCCCAGAAACATCAGATAAATTAATTAATTATAATGTCATTCATTATATATATATATATATATATATATATATATATATATATATATATATATATATATATATATATATATATATATATATATATATATATATAAATATATATTAGAGGTGTGAACCTATACTGGTCTCACAGCTTGGTTCGGTTGCGATTATCATGCCTTCGATTCGGTTCAATTCGATATCTCGGTGCATCACGGTTGCATTGACATTAACCAGCTTTGTCTTTTTGTAGGAAACACACTTTAGATCTTTTTAGGGTAAGAGTTTTTGAGTTAATGCCGTCTATAACTGAATGTGTGTCAGAAATATCGAAAACAAAACCAACTGAACCGCGCTCATTTCTGGCGCCCCCCTGGATATACAGCGCCCTTAGCATTTGCCTATGGTGCCTATGCCACGGGCCGGCCCTGAGTTGGTTGAGTGTTGTAAATACTCGCGTTCACCTCCCTCGCGACAGAGCGCGTGGGAGATAAATGACGTCAGTACATAATAACTGGTTATGATTATTACTGAACCGATAACGTATTGTCCGCGTCTGCATCTTGGTGTACTGAAAAAACAATTAATTTTGACACCCCCAATATATATATATATATATATATATATATATATATATATATAAATTATTTTTATATATGAATGTTTGCATTATTTAGTAACAGCTGACACTGTGTTTCATATAATAATTTCATTACAATGCGTTACATTACTGAAGAACAAAAAATCTAAACTACATTTGGTAAAACAGTAAAAGAGCAACATACTACTTGAGTAGACCACAACTTATTTTTCAACAAATCCCTGGAAGATAGCTTAAAAAAATGTCAGCAGAGTGTGCAGATAAAACGTGAGCATCTTCCTGACAGTTTTATGTGTCAGCACTGTACATTGCTTGTCAATGGGGAATGGTTTTTTGAAGTTCTTTCATTGTGAAAGGCTGGCAACATTTCATATCTCTTTAACCTCATTGTGAAACTGCCCCCACCTCTCACACATCCAAATACTCACTTCCTTTTTCTTCAGAAGAGGAAAGTGCTCGATCGGAAATGAACGCTGCCTCAGAACTTCATTCTCAATTCAGATGTCATTCCGTGGCTTTTTCTAAAGAAATTTGCTTCTTTATATGTTTGTGAGGCTTTTGTGTTGTTAGTCAGATGAAGAGTGAAGGTCATCAGTTTCTTCAGAAACATCAACACATTTTTTTTGACCAATAAGTTCTCCCACCGCAAGCTCAGTTTTCTTAGTTTGCGTCAACCTTACAATTCACCCTTAAAATTATTATTTCAGACATTTCTACTCTAAATACTCCACTGCTTTAAAATAACAGTTTGAATGGTCTAATCAACACATTATTAAATACATACAGTACACACATTATTAAATACATATCTGTCACACGTATAAATACAGGCAGTATCAGTCTTACTCGTCACAATCACACATCAAAGCCCTAGTTCAAATAGCTGAGAGGCTGTTCCAAGAAAAGTGTTCATATACAGGTCATAGATGACTGTCTGGAGAGTGAGGTATGAGTTCACACTGTGCTTTGGTGCTTCAGGCTTTGTGGTTATGGTCGACATAGTTGCTCTGACAGAGGTGTAAAAAGGTAATTGCATACTTCAAGATGAACAGCTTTTTAAATTTACAGACAGACACTTGTTCCCTCGTGTAAATACAGCAAAAGGCAACTTTGTTGAAATGTGTGGGTTGTCAGATTACTTTCCATTATTGTGGCTTTTAGTTGATGTCTACAGAGTGGCGGTTGTGATATCAAAACCCCCAAATTCCTATTCATCACTGCTACCAGTAGTTTGTCTGTGCAAACTATTATGCTTTTTTTGTTTTGTAAATTCAGATTTTTTTTTTATCCATTTTTCACAGATCTTGCAATTGTTTCTACATCAACTGTCTTTTAAAAAAGCACAATTTGTGTTAAAATAAAATAAAAAATCTGTGATAAAATGGAATGGAAAAAATCTAATACTGTAGGAGGCCTTTTGACAAGAAATTCATCCTTTAAATTAAAAAAAGAGAGATTTTATTTTTCAAAGTCACATGACCAGGTCATTTTATATCCTTCCTGTTTGCACATCTAAAATAAACGAGGTGATTAAAAAGTCAGGTATTTAATATATTTACTCTGCATTTATCTCACCCAAGTGCGCACAGTAGTGAACACACCAATGCCATTCTGTCTGCATCTTTTCCCACATATCGTGACCAAAACCTAGTTTAACTAACATAATACCAAAGGAAGCTTGAAGTATGTGTGTTAGGGATGTCTGAATATTCTTAAAATTACGTGAAGTGTATTCATAAACTAACTTCAAGAGGATCACTTGCTAGCGGCTGGCATTATCCAATTTATGATTCGCCAATCAGAAGATTCCTAAGCCACTATAAATACTCTAAGGTCCATATAACAGCCGTCTTCGTTTTGAACAATCCCTCTTCCACCCCTACTACTCCTTGTTGTCTAGATGGGTGACATGGTGGCCCAGTGGTTAGCACTGTTGCCCCACAGCAAAAACATCACTGGTTCTAGTCCTTACCAAGCCAGCTGACGTTTCTGTGTGGAGTTTACACATTCTCCCTGTGCTTACGTGGGTTTCCCTCGGGTTCCCTGGTTTCCTCCCACCGTCCAAAAACATGCAACTTAAGCTAATTGACATCCAAATTGGCACCATAGACATGCTCCTTGTAAGCAGTTATCTCTTAAGAGAAATAATCACTTGGCTTCTGGTTGATTATTTGGTATCAGAAGTGGCTAATAATAAAGGCAAAATCCTCTAGATTACGCTTATTTTACCAAAATAAAACACGATCATGTCTTGATTTTTAATGATTTAATTAGGACAGTAGGGTCTGACTTTGCTTAGACAAGAGTCTTCTCACTTAACAGAAGTAATGTACAGTATAGAATATAAAGTCATGGTGCCATAAAAAAAAAAGAATTAATGCTGTGTATGACTCCCATGAGCTTGGAGGACTGGATTAATAGTTCTCTACAATGAGTCAAACAACATTAATAAAGTCATCTGGAATGGCAAAGAAAACGTTCTTGCAGGACTCCCAGAGTTCATCGAGGTTCTTTGGATTCAAATGCCTCCTCCTTCATCTTAACCCAGACATGCTTAATAATGTCCATATGTAGTGACTGGACTGGCCAATTCTGGAGCACCTTTACCTTACTTGCTTTCAGGAACTTTGATATAGAGGCTGAAGTTTGAGAAGGAGCGCTATCCTGCTGAAGAATTTGCCCTCTCCTGTGGTTTGTAATGTAGTGGGCAGCACAAATGTTTTGATACCTCAGGCTGTTGATGTTGCTATCCACTCTGCAGATCTCCCGCACACCCCCATACTAAATAACCCCAAACCATGATTTTTCCGTCACCAAACTTGACTGATTTCTCTAAGAATTTTGGGTCCGTGTGGGTTCCAATAGGTCTTCTGCAGTATTGGCGATGATTGGGATGCAGTTAAACAGATGATTCATCAGATAAATCTTCTGCCACTTTTCCAAATGATCAACTAGAAGTCAAGTTATTATTTGTTGCTCGTATACTGGGACCAATGACAAGACTTTTGTCAGGTTAGTGTATTTTATATATGTGAAATCTAAATATGGACACATATGTTATTTGCATTTATTTTCATGTATCATATTTCTATTTATGATCTGCATTTCCATCAGTTAGGTTCTCCTCCACATCACAGTGCAAGTTTTCATCAGCCAAACATCTTTTAAAGAATCAATCTATGTCTGACATTGGTCCGCTGTTACGCTGCGATTGGGCTTTATTGTAATGTCAAATATGAAAGCATTGTCTGTAAAAGGGGTACATGAGACACATAAATAAAAAAAACAATTAAATATGGCATCTACAGATAATGTAGTGCCACTGGGTCATCTTGTGTCAGTTGATTTTAATTACATCGTTATTACACAGTTATTTCAGATGTGATGAAATGCAATTTATGTTAAATTAGGGTTATTTTGTACAGGCGTTTTAGTTAAACGAACAGTATCTGACTTTTGTGTATTGTATCCAAGCACTTGAACAAACAAATCTTAACCAGTTAAACTCTGCTGCTATTTTGGGATTTCCGCCTGGATTTAAAAGCTTCCCAAATCCACATGCAGAGATTTAAATGCAAAAATTTGGTATAATTTTAAAGAAAACCCTTTTAATTTTCATAAAACGCTATTGAAAGTGTTTAAAATAACTGTATATGTCGTCTGTGTTATAATAAACACCTAAAAAAAGAGACGCTTTTTGTATTTTTTTTAGAAACTCAAATTGGAAAGTGTACCTTTTAGGTTCTGTTTGGTCTAGCGTGCTGTAATTAATTTTGGTGATTCCTGCACATGTCTGTAATCATAGGAAAAAAGAAAAATGTCTCCACCATAATCTAAGCAAAAGTTATTGTATTCCAACTGATGAGAGCTGCTGCACAAGCCACAGGGACCGATCCTTGTTTACATATTTCACTATTCTTTTGTTTGATCAAACGTAATTCACTGTGTTTGGACCACGTAAGACATATAAAAGGATTACTTACGCACAACACCTCAAAAACAGAGGAAAATGGCTCTAAAGCACACAGCATAAGGTAAGAGATGACAGCTGTCTGTGCTATCTGGGGCTGCTTATTGATCATAAATGTATTGTTTTCACTTCTGTGCCATGGAAACACCGCGATTCATTCGGCAACTGTTTGATATGTGAATATAATTCAGTAAAAAGAATGCTAAAACCACCGAATGAGCACCGTCAAGAGCTTTCATTTGAGCTATAACTTGAACATGTGTCATATGAAAAATATGAAAACGAACCATTGTAAAATAACCAGCTCGGGTATCCAAAATACTGTATATTTAAGTGTGAATAACTTTTGTAAAGTAGAATAAAAACCAAAGGGATGCATATGTGCATAAAATATAGATTCTACACTTTCAAACGAAAACACTTAAGGGCGTCTGGTGGAATGATAGCCCTTTAAATCTTAAAGCGAAAGTCAGTGACATCCGAGGAGTTTAACTGTTTAAGAGTTTTGTAATAATGATGTTAGGGTTATGAAATTCATAGCAAAATGATCACACAATTAAACCAGAAAATAAGTTGGCACATAAGAAGTGAAAAAAAGAAAGATATTTTACTCATCCTGTAGATTTCTGGTGACATACAATAACAGGATAATTGAAGGAGTAGCACGTTCACCTTACAGCAAGAATGTCGCTTGTTAGAGCCCTTGGCTGGGTCAGTTTGCATGTTCTTCCTATGTTCGCGTGGGTTTCCTCCAGGCTCTCCGATTTCCCCTACAAGTCCAAAGACATGTGGTATAGGTGAATTGGGTAAGCTAATATTGTTCGTAGTGTATGTGTGTGAATTAGTGTGTGTGGATGTTTCCCAGTGATGGGTTGCGGCTAGAAGAGCATCCGCTGCGTAAAACATATGCTGGATAAGTTGGCGGTTTATTCCGCTGTGGCAACCCCAGATTGATAAAGGGACTCAGCCGAAAAGAAAATGAATGAATGAGTTTACCCAATAATGACAATTCTGTCATAATTGACTCACTTTTAATTAATTTTGTTTTAGAAAAATGCTGGCCCCTTTTGACTTCCATCGTAGTCTTTGTTCCCCACTATGCAAGTTGATGAATGCCAGCAACCAGCATTTTTCAGAATATATTCTTGCTCAACAGAAGGCAGTTCATTCCACTGTGGTGACCCCTGGTAAATAAGGGACTAAGCCGAAGGAAAATGAATGAATGTGTTCAACAGAAGAAGAAAAAAACACATGTATTGGTTTGAATTGGTTTCCCAGAGATGGGTTGCGGCTATAAGGGCATCCGCTGCGTAAAAACTTGCAAGATAAGTTGGCGGTTCATTCCGCTGTGGCGACCCCGTTGGGGGACAAAAGGGACAAAGCAGACAAGAAAATGAATAAATGGTTTGAATTGGTTTAACACAATTTTTCCACAAGCAATGGCTACATTTTCAAAACTCTGCACTTTTTTTAAACATTTCAGGATAGTTTCAATTGTGTTGGTACAATACATATAATTACAAAATACCCTTTTATTTACACAAAAATAAGTATTTCATCTATAAATGTTTCATTCAGTTACTGCCTTTCATAAATTTATTTCTATCAAACTTTTGATTTACATATTTTATCACCCAGTGATTTTTTTTTTTGCTACTAGTATTTTAGCACTTTTTTTTACTAGTATTTTGCTACTGAATGAAGTGATTGTTAAAAGTAAGTTGAAAAAATATCTTACTGTTGTGTTTTGGTGACTAAACCACATGTTCTCAATACATATCACAATGATCTTGTGTTCTGAAACAATAATTATGTGGAATGAAAACATGTGCAACTACAACGAAGGCACAAAAATCAGATTAGAAAGAATGACTTGTGGAATTACAAGTGTGATCAGTTTAAAATATTTTAAAGAGTTCACACTTAGCTGATGATCGATTATAAGCAAGTTTGGCATGCTGTCCCGGGAGAGGTCCTTGAGCCCTGGGCTCCCTCCTGTTTGCAGGGCGAGAGGGGAGCTTTGAACTCAGGTAGATCTCTACAAGTCCCCCTTTTTAATAAGAGCTGAGGTCTAAAATTATCACTTTGAAGAGATCTGCTGCTGGACGAGAGTTTGACTGTAGTGCTAAATTTAGATTGATTAATTCACTTGTAGTGCATGTTTTTGGAATGTGGGAGGAAACAGGATAACCTGGGGAAAACCCATGCAAACACTGGAAGAACATGCTAACTTCACACATTAACAACAGCCGGCCTGTTAAAGGACTAGAACCGGTGACGTTCTTGCTTTGAGGCAACAGTGCCACCCTATGAAGGGAGAGGTGGAGGAGTAGTGGTGAAAGGGGGGATTCTTCAAATCGAAGATGACTGTAGTGAGAAACCCTGGCTCTTTATAGTAGATTAGGAATCGTCTGATTGGTGGATCTAATGCAGAACCAGTTCAATCATAATCACGTGATCCTCTCGGAATTAGTTTATAAATAAACTTCACTTGCGAAGAGATTCAAAAATGTACACTTTACTTATGAAAATAGTACCAAACCAATTAAAAAGAAAACTGTGAAACCTGATGAGGGAGAGTAAGTGAAACATTTTGGATTTCTTTCCTTTGTTCATTCCTTCATTTTCAGTGGAATAAACCGCCAACTGTTCTGGCATATGTTTTATGCAGTGGATGTCCTTCCAGCCACAACCCAGTCATGGGAAACACCCACAAACTCAAACACTATGGCCAATTTAGTTTATTAAATTCACCTAAAGTGCATCCCTATGGATTGTAGGGGTAACCGGAGCACCCGGAGAACATGGAAACTCCACAAAGAAATGGCAGCCACCTTCTTGCTGTGAGGCAACAGTGTTAACCTTGCCACCCCTCAATTCTGTTAGTACAACACAAATAATCACAAAGTTTACTGATGTACTGTAGTGAAGTGCAAGTAAATAATTGTGATAATAGGCTTATTTAAGATCAACAAAATCTGCACAGAACCAATCACTGGTGATCACCGTGAGATCCATGCTTGTTAGAAATGTGTCCGACTTGCATCCGTTGCCTTGCTCTGATGTCATGCCGACATGTGCCGAAAAACTATTGCTACCGTGAGGCAACTGCATCAGAATGAGCTGCTAGGCACGGTAGCTCTCTACCAACTGTGCTCACCAAAAGCACGATTGAAATGACTGGCTGATGACAGGTTAATGCTTCTCAGATGAGACTGGCACATTCTACATTTCAGTTACCTATTTTTATTTTTTTATATGTACATGCGAGCAAAAACTCAACAAACTTTTGTTATGACCTGTAAGACTCAGAAAGAATTCAAATCTTGCAACATTTCTTGTTGTGTGAGCTGTTTATTTTGACATTATTTTCTCATTTACCACTGTTGAACATGCAGAGTAATATAAGTCCTTATGTAATGAGCTCTATTCACCTTTGGCAACTGTGCATTTCCTCAACTTCTGCTATCATTTTGAACCATTCATCTTTAGTTGGTGGGTTTTCTTTATACCAGTGGTTCTCAACTGGTTTGGCCATGGGACCCACATTTTTACATGGTCATCAAGCCGCGACCCACATTTTTAGGAACTATAATATAATTTTAGAAAATATAATTAATTTGTATTTATTTGTTAACATACACAAGTAGCGACCGATAAATACAAATATATCAAACTATAGTAATATTACAGAGTAAAAACGTCAAATACTGTAAACAGTGGTTAGTGTAAGGAAAAGTTCAGTTATCATTAACTAAACTGAACTGTTAATAAAACATGAACACTGATCCTGTTGAACAGAACAAACCAGCAAATTAAAGTAAAATGATTAAAATAATCATAACCCTTTTTATAATAATCACCAGTGTTATTTGCTCTTCTGCTATTCATGGCCTTTGCTAAACCGTGAGTTACACAGTACGATGCCTGTACTTGTTTTAAACATGAACATGCCCTCAGCTATTGGAGTCGTCTTTGAAAATAGTCCACAGGTTTGTCCTTGCAACTGGGATGTTTGGTTTCTAAATGTCATTTTAATTTAGAAGTTGTCACGCTCTCACTACATGTGACACACTAAGGTTTTAAGCCTTTTTTGTCATCAATTTATGTAAATCCATACTTTACATATTCGAGGTTGTACTTGCGCTTCGAAATAATTGTTGCTATAATTAAATGAAATTTCACATGTCAAACGGTACTGTTGCCGCATGCGCATTTCAAAATAAAAGTCCGATATAAGCCAAATAAGTTAAAAACGTAACTTTTGTTGGTGTTTTTTTTTATCACACACTGAAAATGTTGACCCACTTTTGGGTCGCAACCCACCAGTTGAGAAACACTGCTTTATACCATTTCCGGGTTATAGCTTTTTTACTTGTTGCCAAAAATATCTTAAATAGATATCTATCTTCCTTTAAGTTTAATAGGAGTATCTCCTAGATAAAGTACTTCAAATTATCTAGGAATATAAAGATCAAAATATTGATGGTCGAGTGCACCATTTCCCAAAAACTGTTAATTCTTGAGCACTGCCAGAGTATATCCGCATGATGTGCCTGTTTTACCCCACAGATCCTCTGACAAGGATGAGTGGTCCCCGATTGTAATGATTTAATACTGGTGTAATAAAAAATCTAACTAAGTTTTTCCAACAAAACTCACGCCACATTCTTGAGCTTGTTGAGGTGTGTGGGACAGCGCATATTTTAACCCATTGGTCTCGATTCAGAATAATGCCTACTTCATTTTCCCATTTTAGTCTTATATAGTCTGCTGAGAGTCCTCTAGAATTTCTTATTGCTCTATATCATTTAGAAATTGTTTTAGTCATACTTTTCTTGTATGTTTGAATGAGAACAAGCTGGTTGTTCCAGTCCTCATTCTATATATTTCTTTTAAATAATAGTCCCGCAACTGTAAATATCTAAATAGATCTTGGCTTAGAAGAGCAATCGTATCTTTTAAAGTTTGGAAGCATTCCATTCTGCCCTCTTTTATAATTGTACAAAATGAAGAGATTCCCAAATATACCCATTGTTTAAGTCTATTATCCTTAGATCCAGGTTTAAAATGGGTCATTCGCCACCCAATTCAAGATTTTAATTTGTTTTTCCAAATGAAGTTCCTTTACCACTGTAAACCAAGTTTTCAAAGTAAACTGTGTTAGTGGGTATTGGGTAATTCATCCTTATTTCTATAGCGATTTTACAATGTAGATTGTGTCAAAGCCGCTTAGTGAAGTTTATTCATAAACTAATTTCGAGAGGATCACGTGCTTATGATTTATCGCAGCCGGTCTCGAATTTGCTAATTAGTATCTTCTAATCATTCGAGCCCTAAGCTACTATAAATAACCACAGATTTCAATTCACTTTATCTTCGTTTGGAAGAAACCCCCCTCCTCCCCTTTTTCTCCTCCTTTACCTCTGACTGGGCGGCACGGTGGCCCAGTGGTTAGCACTGCGAGCCCCACAGCAAGAACACCACCGGCCCTTGTCCCTCAGGACCGGTGGGTGTTTCTGTGAGGAGGTTGTATGTTCTCCCCGTGTCCGCGTGGGTTTTCCCCGGGTTCTCCGGTTTCCTCCCACCATCCAAAGACATTCAACTTACATAACAACCAAGCATTTATCTAACCCTCGTGTTTCCTTAGCTACCGCAGCAGGGGAGTTCTGAGATCCACCGAGCTCAGGCTCCCCTCTCGCTCTGCCAAACGGGAGGAAGCCCCGGACTCGAGGAGTCCTTGAGCTCGGGGCTCTCTCCCGGGACAGCATGCCAAACAAGATTTTATAAATCATCAGCTAAGTGTGAACTCTTGAAACATAGAAGTTCAAGTAAATTAAAACTGTGTCTGTCCAGTTCAAGTTCTGTTTAGTTCATCTCAGTGGGGTTTAATTTTGACTGCTGAAAGTCCAAACACTAAAGAGCAAATCCATCGATGCAGAGCTCCACAAGTGCCAAAACCAAGTAAGACAGCGGCGACAAGTGCGACCAGTTAAAAGTTTTGAACTACTTACGTGTGAATTTGGCACCAACCCAATGAAAAAAAACTGTAAACACTGACAACTTACCAGGTAAATGCATTTAAAAGAATAGAGAAAATGTACTGCAACTCTGGACTCATAATCAAATGCTCTTGAACAAACCAAAAAAATCTGTGCCCTTTTGGCTATTTCCAATGAACCATTCATTTGCTTCAGATTTAACAGGAACAGGTTTCAGCAAATTTTCAATGGGTCTTTAGACTGTACTTCCCCATGCATTGCTGGATCCAGTGTCATGCACAAGCCTGATATGCACTGCACTTTGCACCTGTGTGTACTTTCAAAACACACATGTCGGTTTCCTCAGGATAGGATCAATTCAGCCCACTTGAGCTCATACTGGACTCAAAACTCTCACTTTGCTGTGACAACATGACCAAACAGACCCATTGATCTTCCATTCAAAATGTTGACCTACAGAATTTAAACATGAGAGGTCAAGTACAGAACCAAAATAAGCTTTACTTTTTAACGAATGTGTATTAAATTGAAATAAAATGACAGAATTCAGGACAAGAGACAAAGAAAGTGCTCTGAATAATTTAAAAATAAATAAAAGATTATGAATAAATTCACAATGTGCAGGAAATTCTCTCATTTTTTAAGTATTATATATCCATCAGCCGTCCAAGTTCAAAAGTTGTATAGATCATCTTGATGATCCCTGAGACTTTTGGGAAAATACTTGTGGGACTGATGAGACTAAAGTGTGTGTCACATTATGTGTGTTGTAAAGGCAATTGCATTTAAGAAAAAGAAGACCATATCAATAATAAAACGTTTTGATATTAGTGTGATAGTGACCATGAAAGCTTACTGTGATAAATGGAACCATGAAGTCTGTGTTGTCCCAAAAATATCCTCAAGGGGGGACCTCAAGTTGAACCAAACTTGGGTGCTGCAGAAGGACAATAGCCCCTTTCACACAGTGATACTGGTAAATTTCTGGAAAATCTCCGGAACGACTTTACCGGTATATTCAAAAAAGCGCTGTTCACACAGGCGAGGACGTTACGGAAATTTTCCGGAAAAGAGCATTCACACATCCATTCCAAAATACTGGTAAATTCTGACATCATTCACCTCAAATGAGCTTTAAACGGCTGCGCTTGTATTTGTAAACATTTGACTAAATTTCAAACTCTGTGGATGATCAATATTGTGAACAACTTTCGCAGGATCACTTTCGCATGTCGAGATGTTCATAATATGTGCGTGTGCAGGCGCTCATAGGCGCACGCAAAGCTTGAAGGTAAACAAACAACGGCTTATCATAAGCATCTCATCGATGATTATTTACACAGTTGGCATTAAGAAGAACATATAAACGTGATCTGACTAACTTCTAGCAGCTAAATGTGTCTGGAAAAATATTCAAAGGCTTTTATCCTCACAAACCGCGCGGACGTAAATGCGTCTGACTGTTGTGATTGGCTAAAGCAGACGTCTCACGTCAGCACGTTCTAGACGTGCACGCGCTTATTACGGGAATCTTCCTTCTGCATTCACACAGCGCAGCATTCCGGCAAATTGCCGGTAATGTTACAACTTCTCTTTCCGGAAAATAGCCAGAACGAATTTACCGGTATTTTCAAAAAGGACCTGTTCACACATACAACCTTTCCGGAAAATTGCCGGCAATTTTCCGGAAAGGTCTGTATGTGTGAAAGGGGCTAGTGATCCAAAGCAAGTCCACTTCAAAAATGCTGAAAATAAAGCAAAAAGAATTTGGAGTGGCCTAGTCAACGTCCTGATCAGAATCCAATTGAGATGCTGTGACATGATGTTGAAAAGGTGGTTCATGCTTGAAAACACTCCAATCTAACTGTATTACAACATTTGGCAGGTGAATGGGTCAAAATTGCTCCAGAGTGCTGTAACAGACTCAATTTTTGCAAAGTTATTAAACAAGAAAAGTTGCAAGTTACCAAAAAGCACTTGATAACAATTTGATTTGGGGAGCAAACACTTTTTCACACAGGGCTATGTAGTTTTAGATTTTGTTTTCCCTTAGTAATAAAAAACTTCATTTCAAAACTGCATGATGTTTTTACTTGTATTATCTTTGATTAATATTTAAATTTTTTCATGATCTGAAACATTACAGTGTGATAAACTGGCATTTTCACAGCACTTTATGCGAGCAGGATGACAAAACATGCAATCAAAAAAATTATTTTCTGAAAACAAAGTTTCAAAAGAAAAAAAACTTTTGGATAAAAATTGATATAACACCCCAGCAGCAAAACAAATACTAGAACGTGCTCAAAACAATTCTGTATTCTAACAGAAGCACCACTTACGGTGAAAGTACAATGCAGTGAGTCTCTTTTGAGTTTTGGCTGCACTTTGTAGTATTTGAAAAAAGTGTAGAAAAAGATGTATATATGGATGTATTCTTATTAAATGGCAACTTTATTACATTATGGGATGTTTTTTTATAAGTTGTTTACATTTTAAGACTTTTTATTTAACAAATGTTTCACACATACTATTTGCTATATGGAATGCAAAAACTTTGAAGCTTAATATCTCAAAATCATTCAGAACGCAGATAGAACCTTACAATTACAAGGTGACGAGATATATATATGTATATATATATATATATATATATATATATATATATATATATATATATATATATATATATATATATATATATATATATATATATTTAACAGAGAGAAGATTTTTTCAACACAATTCTAAACATAATAGTTTTAATAACTCATTTCTATCAACTGACTTATTTTATCTTTGCCATGATGACAGTAAATAAGCTAAGTTATTGTATAATGATGGTTTGTTCTGTAGACTTTTGAAGAAAATATATAGCTTAAAGGTGCTAATAATTTTGTTGTTAATATGGTGTTTAAAAAATTAAAAACCAAAACAAAACAAATAAGACTTTCTCCAGAAGAAAAAATATTATTAGCAAACATAATGTAAAAAATTTCCTTGCTCTGTTAAACTTCATTTGGGAAATAAAAAAAATAAAATAAAAATCAGAGGGGGCTAATAATTCAGACTTTAACTATATATATATATATATATATATATATATATATATATATATATATATATATATATATATATATATATATATATATATATATATATATATATATATATATATATATATATATACACACACACACACACACACATTTACAAAAAAATTAATTAAAGATCAGTACAAAATCTTTTAAAGTTTTGGTGCAATAAATATCTGGTTTTGGGAGTTGAAAATTAATGAAAAAAAATTTTCATGAGGGTGAGTAAAAGATGACAAAATTGTACTGTCAGTTATGTCTTCAATTATGATGTTTTTGACAATAAGAATATAAAAAGGAACATTCGCTTTAGTCAAGAAGGACCCTTGTTTCCTCATTAGCAGCTGTGTTTTCTAAAGCACTACTATTATTATTGCTCATACTTACTAGGATTTTTCCAAAAGCCCAAAGTATTAAACTTTGGCATTTAGATCATGGTGCACTAGACTTTAATTATACGTCAAAGCATGTGGATTACTGAGAACTGCGAGTTTCAGACGCATGCATTCAAGCAGGGAAAATGGATTAAACTGATTTGTACCTTTATCCATCACCTACCTCATATGTGATACTCTTGTTTCAACACCAGATCTGATTACCTAACTTTCTCCACCATCCACTGCTGCCTTATCCAATTACCTCACCTCTCAATGCTCTGACGTTTTTCTATTAAAGCCTTAACATTTTAATGTTAGATGCAGTTGGGGAAAAGTATGCAGTCCAATGCAGTTGGAATTTTTTTTTACAATAAGTTGCCAAATTAAAAATTAAATGTGTTCTCTGAATGCATGTTTTAATGTCATTTCATTTAATTAACAAAACACAGTTACATCACAGTTGTAAATTTGTTTTTTACAACAAAATTTTTGGACAGCATGGAAAACACAAATAAAAAGGAAATTAGTGATTTCCAAATTTAATTTCACTTGCATTTCATTGCAGATAATACAACAAATTATATTTAATGTGTTCCTCGTGACTTTTATAGTTGTTGTTTTTTCTAAAATAAACATGTATTCTAATTTTGGTTTTTAAAACACGTTTCAAAAAAAGGTTGGGACAGGAGCAATTTAGGACTAGTAATCATGTAAGTTGGTTAAATAATGATGTGATTTGAAACAGGTGATGTTTACAGGTGATTGTAATTATGATTTGGTACAACAGCAGCATCCAAGATAGTTGTAGACCAGGGTTCACCAATCTCGGTCCTGGAGGGCCGGTGTCCCTGCAGGGTTTAGCTCCAGCTTGCTTCAACACACCTGGCTGGGTGTTTCAAGTATACATAGTAAGACCTTGATTAGCTTATTCAGGTGTGTTTGATTAGGGTTGGAGCTAAAATCTGCAAGACACCGGCCCTCCAGGAACAAGTTTGGTGACGCCTGGTGTAGACCTTTAGGAGCAAAGATTTGCAGAGGATCGCCAGTTTGTCAACAAATACCTAAAATAGTTTTCAAAAATGTTTTTTGAAATTTGGCAAAACTTGGTCAAGTACCAAAATACATACACTGCAAAAATGCTTTCTTACTTAGATTTTTTGTCTTGTTTCTAGTCTTAATATCTAAAAATTTTTAAATGAATAAGCATTTTCTTGACAAACAAAACATATTGTCTTTTTAAGAAAATATATGTCAAAATGATGTGAGTTTTTCCTTAAATCAAGCAAAATGATCTGCCAATAGGGTAAGCAAAATAATCACAAATCGAAAAACAAGATTATTTTGCTTACTCCATTTGCAGATTATTTTGCTTGATTTAAGGAAAAACTCGCATCATTTTGGCGTATTATTTTCTAAAACAAGACGATATGTTTTGCTTGTCTAGAAAATGCTTCTTGATTTAAGAACTTTTAGATATTTGGACTAGAAACAAGACAAAAAAAGTTAGAAAAGCATTTTTTGCAGTGTAGCTACATCCGCAAATGCCAGTAAAAATTGTTTTTGCCAAAAAGAAACTCTGAGTTAACATTGACTTCTCTGGGCTCTAAGGCATCTCGGATGGACCATCACACAGTGGAAATGAGTACTGGGGTTAGATGAATCAGTATTTCAGGTATTTTTTTGGGGGGAGAAATGGACGGGGTATGCTCTAGACCAAAGAAGAAAAGGATCATCCAGACTATTACTGGCAGCAAATCCAAAAGCCAGGGTCTGTCATGGTATGGGGTTATGTCAGTGCCCTCTGTAAAGGTAACTTGCACTTCTGTGACGGCACCATTAATGCTGAAAAGTACAGAGGTTTTGGAGCACAATATTGTGTCTTCTTTTCCAGGGACACCCATGCATATTTCAACAAGACAATTCAAAACCACATTCTGCACACATTACAAAGTCCTGGCTGCGGAGGAAGAGGACACAGGTACTTGACTGGCTTGCCTGCAGTCCCAACCTGTCTCTAATAAAGATTGTGTGGTGCATTTTGAAGAGCAAAATGCGACAGTGAAGACCCCGTACTGTTGCGCACCTCAAGATTTTTGCAGGAAGAATTGTGTTCACAATTTAAATGAAGCTATTTTTGATTCAATTCAATATTTTTGTGTGCACGAAAAAAATGTACCAAAAAAACACATGTATTTTGTTTGATGAAAGTTTGGTTTAGATATTTTTTTATTGATTTTCAGTTTTTCAAATAAGAAAAAACAACAATACAAACCCCAAACACATACCAATCCGACAGCAGGATGGCGCTCACATTAGCCAAAAACTAACAAATATACAATTGTACATAATAATAACAATAAAAAAAAATCAAACAAAAATAATTAAAAACAAAAATTAAATAAATTTTACAAACATATAACCATATATACCATATGTACAGCAAAACAAAATTCAATTATTTGAGATTTTCCACATAATCAATAAAAGGTTGCCACACCTTAAATAGTTAAATGAAAGTTTAATAACTTTTAATAATAATAGTAATAATGATCATTTTAATAATTTTGATCAAATTTCTTTTGAGAAATAAATCATTACTTTCTCATTTGACTTATTTAATTTCTCATTGCTGGTTTCCTAATAAGTCTCTTTTCCATCTGTTTGATTTTTAAAGGGTTTCTATGGTAGTAGCCAAGTCAATTCACAACAAATAATAAACACTGATAAAGGAAACAACAGCAACAGCAGTATAAATAACGTGAGAACAATAATTCAATAGCCTTAAAGCAAAGGCAAAATTGATTGTGCCGCAATGCATTCTGGGCTCCATAAACACATAAGCAGCTTATTCAATATCAGAATATTTGAACAAACTACTCAGTCCTGTTGGGATGTTTGGATTAAAAAATATATGTGTCTAATTATCCTAACAAGAATAGGAAAACCTGACTTTGTGAGGACATTGTGGTGACTGACCAGTGGCCTCCATGAGGGAAATAAATTATACAAAATCTGACAATGTAGAGAAGATCTGAAAATGTAAAAACTCTCTCAGGTTTATCTTTAGGAAAACACTGTCAGGTCGATATATAAACAGGGTCAGCACAAAAAACAATAGATAGCTGCTGTAAACATGTTGAGTGAAAGTTTATAGTCATATTTCACATCTGCAAGTTGACTCAAAATATCCAATATGTTGCATTTACATGAAATCCAGCGTGATGGTTTAACTGATTATTATTGATAGGCCACATATCAGTTTGCCTATGAACCTCACAGACCCTGACCTCTGCATAGCTGATACAAAGATGATATGACATGAACTACTAGGTCAAATATGCAGAACATGCTAAACATTAGACCAAGCTGAGCACACACAAGTGAGCGTTTTAAATGCAAAGAATACGTTTAATTATATTTTAATTCATTGTCAGATGGTAATTACGAATTAAACGAAAGGGCAACGTTTCAGATAAGAGTGGCTGCATTTATTTGATGATAAATAGAGTAATAGTCTGAAATATTGAACATTTTAAATGTCTAATTTATATAACAGTTTTTCTCAATTGCTTTGGTTAAATGTTTGATTGAATTCTTGATTTAGATCTCTGAACAATTAGTTTATGGCTGCACGGTGGTAAAGTGGGTAGCACAATCGCCTCACAGCAAGTAAGTCGCTTGTTCGAGCCCTGACTGGGTCAGTTTTCATTTCTGTGTGGAGTTTGCATGTTCTCCCAGGGTTTGCGTGGGTTTAAGCTAAGTTGTCCGTAGTGTATGTGTGCGATAAATGTTTCAAGAGTTCACACTTAGCTCATGATTTATATGTAGCTTGTTTGGCATGCTGTCCCGGGATAGAGCTCCCCCCTTTCGCAGGGAGAGGGAAGATTGAGCTCAGGTTGATCTCAAACTCCCCCGCTGCAGAGGCCAAGGTGAACTTCCTGAGAGTAAGACATTAGAAAAAAGATTTAGGCTTATTTTATCTATAATATAGAGCACATTTGGATGGTGGGAGGAAACCGGGGAACCCGGGGGAAACCCACGCAGACACGAGGAGAACATGCAAACTCTTCACAGAAATACCAGATGGCCCAGTGAGGACCCAACGCCATAGGTATTCTTGCTGTGAGGCAACAGTGCTGGTCACTGGGCCACCGTGCCGCCCATTCTGGATAAAGGTGGAAGAAGGGGAGAAGGGGGTTTCTTCCAGAAGAAGATAGTTGTAGAAAGGAAATGAGGATATATATATAGTGACTTAGGATCCTTTGATTGGAGGAACATGATTAGTTTATGTGGACCAGTTGGGTCAATCATGAGCACATGCTCCTCTCGAAAGTAGTTTAAAATTAAACTTCATGTAAAGATGTGATGGGTTGCAGGTGGAAGGGCATCCGCTGTGTAAAACATATGCTGGATAAGTTGGTGGTTCATTCCACTGTGGCGACCCCTGACACTGAAAAGAAAATGAATGAATGAATGAATGAACAATAAGTTTATTGTTGACATCAGATGGACATTTCTTACAGTTTTGCAATTAAAAAAAAAAAAACAATCTAGACTGTGAGTGCAAATCTCAAAATAGTTTGCAGAACTTTATTGCATGTATGCAAAATGTGGTTACTCCCCCAAAACATTTAATACATGCTTCAGAATCTAGTTATTGTGTTAGTAATTTGGCCAAGGCCACCATAACATTAACATCGCATAAGAGACATCTGAAAACAGACCTTTCACATGATCCATAATAACACATTATACAATGCCTTAAACATATGAACATACTTAAAAATAGAGAAACACATCAACAGTAATTATATGATCTTGAGCAGAATAGTATTTTCTTTGTATTATCTATAAAAATAATATCACCGTAAGACATCTACAGCCCTTCCGCAGTAAAGATAAGTCACAGAAGTGTTACTCTCAGCACTTCAGCTATCTTTAGCTCTGACAATGCCATACTTAGTGTAAACAGCTTATAGCGTGCTTTTGGTCATAAACTCGTTACCCCATACATTACTCCTCTTCCAAAACAGACCAGCATAAGTTCAGTCATCTCTTTGAGGTTAATGAAAGTTCACAAAGCACATATTGTTTCATATTAAAAGAAATATAAAGGATATATTTACTAATTTATTACAAAGCAGTGATGATGATAAAGCATCAGCGCTTGCTTGATTTTGCTTGGTAAATGTCAATGATTTTGAAGCCAGTTCTATTGTGTATAATGTCTTGTACAAAGCAAATACTATTGCATTCTGGAAAATGTTTTTAAGAACATGCAAAACTGGATCCCTCACCTCAGGCATTACTATACAAGTTCAAATGGGCGAGGCAAGTCATAACAGGTTACACAAGGTATTTTCAGAGGGCGAACTTTACAGTAAACCCCACCTTATGTGCAAAGGTATCTGCCCAGAGTGTCAGTTGAGTGAGGAGTGTATGGCTTTCTAGGAATGTAGTTTGATGGTCCAAAACGAACTCAACTTAAAAGAGGGACTTTTTTTAATGCGCCCTCTGGTGGACAAACAAACATCCAACGATTCTGATTCGTTTCATTCGACCGACTCTTCAGCCATTTCAGTGCATTATTATTTTGTCCTGTTGATAATTCGCGAATAATAACATAACAATAATAATTATATTATATATAGATATAGTGATAATAACTTGATTGAAGGTTTAGATTGGGAAAAAAAACTAGGTCACACAGTTCTCTATATGCAAAACCTGTATAGATGGAATTTTAATTATTGGATCGTGTGAGCTTCTGTTTCCACCCTCATTCCTACATTAACCTCTTTTAAACGGCGAGTTCTGGTTAATTCCTCTTGCGACATCGCAGAAGCCAACAGACATTTTGCTTTTAAAGGGATTGTTCACCCAAATATGAAAAACAAAAATTAGATATACATTTCGTCACCCTAGAATTATAAAGTTCTTTCTGACATTTTTGTCAACATTTAGTTATTGACATATTCTTATAAAATTATAACTTATTTACATTCTGGGATGCTTTTTATAAGCTGCTTACATTTTAAGACTTTTTATTTAAAAAAAACAAATGTTACACACATACTGTTTGCCATGTAATGCAAAAACTTTGAAGCTTAACATCTCAAAATCATTCAGAAAGCAGATAGAAACTTATAAATCCAAGATGACGATTTATTCTTTCAAATGTAGTTTTAAACTTTTAAGATTTTTTTTCTATTAAACACAAAAGAACAATTCTTCTTCTTCTGATTAGAAGCAATAAGAATGAAATACTTAAATAAATAATCGAACAGGCTAAAAAAACATTATGAAAATCAAATAGAAAGAGGGACAAGAGTGCGTGCTTAATGACTTACATGAAATAGCCAACTGCCAATGACACAAAGTAGACTGAATTATAAAGAAGCTGTAGTTTTAGCATCTTATCAATCATTTTTCCAAACTTGGCACTAAGAATGAACATAGGAGTAGTGTCTGATTAACAAGCAGCAGCAGCAAGACTTTGATTTTCATAAACAACATGGCGTAGATGTGTCATTGGCATCAGAATGTTATGATGCCCGGAATAGAAGACTGTCAGTGTGTTCTGAACTTGTTCGTACTCATCATAATGGTCATTTCCCTTCTGCATTCACACAGAGCAGAATTCCAGCAATTTATTCGTCATTTTACAACTTCTCATTCCAAAACATTGTGGGTACAACTTTTCCCGTATTTTGTTAAAAGCCTGTTCAAACATGATCTCTTTTTGCCAATTTACTGGTAGTGTTCTGGCAAAGTCTTTATGTGTCCAAGAAAAGTGTGTTTTTAGATGCGAGAGAAAGCTGATGTTTTTAGTCATAGTTCATTTACAGTTTTTCTCGATTGCTTGGATGCAGTTGTCAACTGAAACTCCAAATTTTCAAAACAGGTAACACACAGGCCTAAACAGCAGCACTCATGGTCAAAATGACACATTTTGCTTGCAAAAGGCACATATCGTGTCAAAACATTTAACATATGCAACAAAAGCTAGTTTTACCTTCAAACAACACAACTTGCAAACAAGTATATGAGCTCTTTCAATTAATCATTACACAATGCACAACAAAATACAAAATACAGAACTCAAAATGCACCACCATTGCTTGCCATTGTAGCTTATAGCCATTGGCATTTGTTGTCTCTATTTGGGCTTTCAAATTCGCCTTTTTGCAAAGAATTGGATCAAGAATAAGATGTGCTTTGATTGAATATATATTGAATTCATGACATTTTTTAAACTGTGGCTGAAAACTGAAATACTGTATATAAAAAAACAGACAAAAGTAATAAAATACTGTAAATATTAGAGAAAACACATGTAAACTAATATACAGTCAAATCTATTGGGAGTATAGGACATAGCCATATTGACCTCCTCCATCAATGCTGGCACAGAACAACACAGACCTTCCATCGTTTATATAAGGTTTGCAGAATGATGGCTAATTGAAGATTTGTGTGAAGGAGTGTCAAACCCGTGCTTCAGTGATTTCATACTGATGTTGGTAGTTTTTTAATAGTTAGGAATAGATGGATTCTGTTTGGTTACCAAAACTAAAACAATGGAGTTTGGACTGCTTGAATGACATCTGTGTTAACTGTTTGGAAAAATGGTGGGGGAAATGTGTCAACCCAATGAGAAAGGGTTTACACATTTGCAAGACCGGTCCTCTGCTCTGCTGGGATAGTGATAATGAAAATGAAGAGGAGCCTAGTTTCTTTAACCAGGTCAAAGCAAACTAGAAAAACTGTAACCCTTTCATATGTACACTTAAACACTTCGGGGTCTATTTTGATGGTCCATGCGCAAAGTGCAAAATGCAGGGCACAAACGCATTCAGGGCGTGTCAGAATCCACTTTTGCTAATATAAGGACGGAAAAATCCACTTTGCGCCGTGGCGCATGGTCTAAAAAGGTTGAGCTTATTTTCCTAATGAGTTATAGGTCTGTTTTGAGAATAAACCAATCAGAGTCTGATCTCCTATTCCCTTTAAGAGCCAGTTGCGTTGCGCCATGGTGCATTTGCTATTTACATGACAGCTTTGTAAGTGGAAAAACTGAGTGTTTCACTAGCAAGAAAACAGTTAAACAGAGCATCTGCAACGCGAGAATGAGAGATATGCCTCCTCATTATCTTCTTTCGATTTCGCTCTCGTGGATAGGAAAACCTAGTGCGCAAAGACATCAATTAGCCAATAAATAATTAATTTCGTTTGTTAAGCGCAAAGATTTTTTTCAAAACTATTTCTAAATTCAGTTCTAATTTCCAGCAAACGAATAAATGAACAATAATAGCGAAGTGTCGTCAAAAAACTGAGTTATATCCAAATACACATGCTGTGCCCCATATGGTCTGAAACCTGACAGGTGGGCAAATCTAAGCTTGTTTTTATTAAAACAAATATAAATATGGATATAATAAATAATACAGCTAATAATAATAACATTATACAAAAGCAAATTGTTATGAATAAACTGAAAAAGCCCCTGAGATGAAGAAGACATGAAAGTATGGTTTTTATATTTATGTAGGATAGAAAATGATATGTTTTGTAATATTTTCATCCTTTATATTTATATCCTATATATATCCTTATTATATCCTATATGTATCCTGAATATTTTTATTCTTTTTCAAATGTAAAGATTTTTGCGTATGCTCTACATCTTGTGTGTATTAAGCAGTGTGTAAGTGAGACGCACAAGTAACGTGCTCTGCGCTGGACAATAGACCGGCTTTGTTCTGGTCTATTAAAAAATCTATTATAGTTTCTCAAAGTAGCAACGCGCCAGCAATGCGCCTCAACACGCCTCCCTTTTTAGACCAGAACGCCTATCGGCGCACATATGAGCGCAAATGAATTTGCTATTTAAACAGCATGGCGCAAAACATCATAACGACTCTTGCTTCGAGCTGAAACTAGCAAACAACAATTGCGTCACGCCTTGCGTCAAATTGCGCCGGGTGTATGATAGGACCCTTCAGCTGAATCCCCTTCCCCCTTAAAGTTATTTAGAATGCAACATGTTTCCATGGTGACATGACTGGTTTATGACATGACACGCCGCAAGCCCAAACATGCACTGCAATAGAGTTCAATTAGAGTTGGTGGCTTTACAACATGTCAGTTGATCAACGTCTCCTAATCTACACAACAGTAGGTGGCTGTTTCACTGAGATGAAAATAGTGAACATTTCAGTTACCTAAACAATGCGCATCAGTTGTGAATTACACGCATTGCCTATGTATGCGTATAGTATGCATCTTTCATAGGCATCAGCATTTTACAATGCAGTTTTTTTTGTTTTGAAATCTAAGTGTTAAAATGGCTTAAACCAATGCAAATGCTATTTCATTGAAAGCACACAATTTTGATGTTGTATATCTATTGCTCGTGATTGTAAACTCCAGGAACCATCATAAACTGATTACACTGTTGTCATTGTGTGCTATGATAACAAAGTTGTTCCCCTGTTCTATTTACCGTGATATGTAAAAGCTCCCATGCTCACACCCTGTTGACTAAGTAGTCTGGCCTACGGCATGCCTTCAGGTGCTCATCTGGTTTCAGACTTTTTCCAGAGAAAGCTGTAACTTTGTTTTAAAAGAATATAAAAAGCAAAAGACTTATCGGGGGAAACATGGACGTAATGCTTTTACTTTAAAGAGCCCATATTAAGGGTTTTCGAAAATGACCTTCCATGTAGTGTGAACACAGCTCTAAGTCATACCTGTCAACATTGGTATGTGAAAATAAGGGATTTGCCCACCATAATAAGGGGCCCCCCTCCTCTTTTAAAAGATCACCAAATTACTAAATTTGTTCACTTGGAGCTGTTTCATTGTAAATAAACAGTTTAATGGTCAGTAATAGGTTTTATTATTATTATTATTTACAAAAGAAAAAAATAGATATAAACATTAGCAGCAAATACACTGAAAAAAAAATATTCAGAGATGATTCCTTGGATTTACTCAATTTGTTTACGTTAAGTGGTTGTAAACAAATTATTTGTGTTGAATTTAAACAAACAAATTAAGTTGAACATTATTAAACTTAATTTGTTTGTTTAAATTCAACACAAATAAATTGTTTGCAACAGTTCTGCATGCAACACTTTTTTCAGTGTACATTAGCAAACAGTTCAGCTTATTCAAAAGAATAGCTGTTATAATGAAACAAAATCAAGCTATCAAATCTCATTAGCCGTTTCTTTACTGTATAACTTACACATTCTGATTAAAGAGCAAAGAATAAATCTCTTATTTATTTAGATTTTTTTGTTTGATTACATTCAGTAACAGAGGTGTCACTTTGAAAATGCACACAATATAATGAAGGCATTCGACTGTTTTCCTAACTTTTTATGCTCATTTAAGACGAAATTAGCTGTGTTTGAAAAAAAAAAAAACACCAAGATCGACATCTTTAGATATTATTATTATTAATTATGTGTATATGCCTGTTTAAACACGCACCCAAAAGCCAAATCGTGTGTCCAGAAATCTGGGAAAAATCGTGTATTTATCACTATGGAGCGCGTCAGCTGACAGACACGTAACGATATATGACTGTTTTGAGGATTGCATAGGAGGGGTGACGGCACCTATAATGAAAAGGAAAGGGAATCACGCTGTTTTTTTATTTTTATTTCAAAGTGTTTTCGTGCCTAAACAAAGCGAAAACACAGAATAGACTCATATTTAAGAGCACAGGGCGGCCTCTGGTAGTTCGGCGGTATGGGTTGCGTATAGGGAGGCGGGGCTCTTTAATGTTTCTTGCCACCCTTCAGAGAAACACTGAAAATACGGGAGAAATACGGGAAAATACCTTCACGGGACATTAGCAGGATAGAACTGTAAAATACGGGAGAATCCCGGGAAAAACGGGAGGGTTGACAGGTATGCTCTAAGACAAGTGAAGTATCCAGCTAAGGCTTAAATCTGCAAGTGTACAGTGTTTAAAACTGTTGATTCTTCTATAAAAGAGTCGACTCAAAGTGCTTAAAATGAGTCGTCTTGATAACGAGTCATTAAGTGTTTCATGGTGACGTGGCTACGAAACACAAGCCCCGCCCAGTAGTTGCGTGCTAACCCGGGAGATCGAAACCTACACAGCCCGCTACCACAGACAAAAGTCTTAGACACATACACACATCGGTTGAATGAAGTCATGCTGTGCTCAGCTGGATATTATTAAAAGTCTCTACCCAAAGATGAAACTGTGAAGAGTCAGTGGTTGAGGTTTATTTTTGCAAGAATACCTCAGCATTATAGCCCAGCCTTGTGCAGTGCTTCTGGAAACTATGCTTACAATGGAGAATTCATCGGCTGTTGTTTAAAGGAAGGATCGGAAAAGAATACTGATCTAAAGGACTATGTCAGAATCAGTGCATCATGGATCAGTTTCTTACTCCATTTCACAAGTGTAAGTACGTGTGAATAAAATTGTTGCCTCGTTTACTATAGCTTGCAAATAATATATTTAGTTGTGTTTTGTTACTTGTAACTGTGTGTACTGTATCAGGTTAACTCTTTATATTCTCATATCACATGTAAAGCCATGTTGAAAACGGGAAGAGTGCCACTTTGTTTACGGATCGTCAGCTGTTCCTACACACATGCAACGCTCAAGTTTTAAAATAGTTCAGCAAGTTCAGTTTGTATTTGAAACAAGAGCAGGTAGAGTGTGATGGGCAGTGGTTTAAAGTAACTAATTACAAATACTCAAATTACTGTATTGAGTAATTTTTTTTTTTTAGAAATTGTAATTTTCTAAGTAGTTTTAAAAATGTGCACTTTTACTTTCCCTTGAGTACATTTTTAGTGCTTTTACTCCATTACTTTTCTTCAACCTGCAGTCACTACTTTTTTTTCTTATCTATGGGGATTAGCTGAGTTGTCTTTTGATTCCTGTCCAGTCAAATCACACATAGAAGGTAAATCGCATCATATTGAACTACCTTAAAACATGGACAATTTTTAATTGCAGAAAACTATTTGGAAGCATTAAAAGTGTCCAAGAAGATTGCATTTTGTTTGGAAATTAAACAGAACTGACTGCAGAACTCAACGTCAGGCCAACATCAATGTCCAACCAAAAAATCAAGCAAATATCAACGTCTAATGATGTAACAGCTTGACATGGTGTAAACGTTTCCATTATGACATCTATCAGACGATGGATATTGGTTGTCATACCTGATGAATAAATGTCATTATTTGACATCAATATGATGTTGCTTTAAGATGTTGGCTCTGTAAGATTTGTGATATTACAAATATTTTGATGTCTTTGACAATTCAAACATGAGCCGAAATTGATACAATTGACTCCACAACCCAGCAGGCGGGAATGAGATATTACAGCTCAACCTTGGATTTTGTTCACTTTCTAACAACCTAAAATCAACCGGATTTCAAAGTCATTTGCCGTCATTATTGGACATCAAAATAACTCTCCTTAGATGCTGGCTAGACATTCAATTTTGGTCACTTGACATCACAGACTAAATCTAACCTAATATTAACATCTTATGACGTTATGTGTCTGCTGGGCAATAACTAAATGCACTACAGAATGTTACGTTTACACACATCCACAGATTACATGTAAACACATCAGCTTTGTACAGTGTGATACTTACTACTCACTACTCTTGAGTACTTTTGAAAGGGCTACTTTTTACTTATACTTTGAGTAATATTTACAACAAATACTTTTACTCTACTCGCACTACATTTTTAGGCAAGTAATGGTGCTTTTACTTGAGTAGGATTTTTCAGTACTCTTTCCACCACTGGTGACGGGCTAGGAGACTCGTGTCGATCTCCTCCCCAGTTCTTGGAGTTTTTGCTCAATAAAATAGTTAGTTGTATGTATTTTCAAGTCCATTGTCTGTATTTACATTCACCCACTGGCAGTCAAAATCCACGCCTTACACCAGGGGCTTCAAACTCAATTCCTGGAGGGCCGAAGCCCTGCACAGTTTAGTTCCAACCCTGCTCCAACACACTTACCTGTAGGTTTCAAACAAGCCTGAAGGACTCAATTAGTTTGATCAGGTGTGTTTAATTAGGGTTGGAACTAAACTGTGCAGAGCTGCGGCCCTTTTGGAACTGAGCTTGACACCTGTGCCTTACACTATGAAGCGTGTATGCACTGTGACTACTTATTGTTGATTAGCTGCTGGGCATTTCACACTGGCTGTTTCTCAATATGCGTTCTTCAGTGGTCTTGCGTCCTCGTGTTCTCGTGCAACGTCATCATCAGCTGCCTAAGTTCAGTTCCAATACTCAAGACCACAAGTACGGAGGACGCGTGAAACTACCCGGATGTGATCTTGATATCGAGGACGCACTGATGCAGACTTGAGCACCGAACTCGCTCTGGAAGTCCCAGAAGTCATTGCGACTGGAGGTGGGAAGCGCTGCATTTTATATAGATTTATTATTAAAGCTCAGAGATATCACTTATTTACCTCAGGAGTTTCCCTAAATGAAACGGTGAAAATAAACATTAACATGAATATCTTAATAAAGGAATAAACACATTAAGGGTGTTTGTTTGCTGAAAATCGTATTAAAATTTGTTTTATTTATATTGTGCAGAGTATATTTATAATGTTTTTATGCAAGGTATATATTTTGAAAAGGGGGACAACAATAAATGAGTGCTGTAATGTTGAAATAATTTCCATTTAAAACGTGTGAAGGTCATGTGACCATCAGGAAGAACGCAGCATCCCATTTCTCAATGGATGCGTTCTCTGCCCTCGCGGTCTCCTGAGTTCGTTCTTCCGAGGACACCTGGAAAGACCGGTCTCCACAAGAACGCAAGTCTGTTCTCTGCGTTCTTGGAATTGAGAAACGGCCAACGTCTCGCTCGGAAGGCTGTCAGTGTCGATCAATCACAGCAGGCTGTCATCGGTCCAATCAGCGCAGATTAGCTTCGCGCTAAGCAGGGGTTTGGGATCAAATTAACCACTGAACAATTCATATGGGAGTCGCTGGGATAAAAATAAATGCAAATTATAATACCATGAAAGTGGTTTTTGACCTTGCATACGTATTAGACTGTTGTTGGAGACCGCTACAACCAAAAATATGACCCTATTTCATGTATAATAGGGGCTCTTTAACATCTACCAGAGTCAAAGTAAAAAAAAACAGCTTTAGAAACACAACAGGGAGAAAATATTACAGACACCCATTCACAAATAGACTTGTTCAGCTAAAACAGCTTTATAAAGCGTCTTCATCTTTGTAGCAAACGCTGCATTGAGTTCTGCTTGTTGAAGAGCAGTCAATAGGTTGAGACGTTACATAAAAAAAGATGACACAAAAGGATTAGTTGAAGCTGAATCTCATGATGACTCATGGAGAGGTTTCCTTTAGGAATGACTGCAATTAAATCTGAAATGTGAAAGCCTACACCCAAATACTACAGTATGACATTTCGTCCTGTAAACAGTGATGTTGTGTGGAAACACTTGGCAACAAAGTGTTTGCCAGACAGAAATAAACGGTTCATTATGGCGCTTAGCCTTTTAGGTCAAATTAACAAGGTTTGGGAGGAAGTAAGTGCTGTCATTATCCTAGTGTCACACCGTAATGCTGCTATGACACATGCTCATATTTACCATATTTACTTTGATGGGCATGAATCTCTAAAATGTCATTAAAGAGCACTTTGCTGAAGCAAATAAAACAAAAACCTCACGCCACTTTGTTAAATTAGCTGTATTTTGATACACCATTTGCGCATCATCTGTTTATTTAAAACCAACAAACCCATTTTGTCAAATGGAAGTCTCTGCATTGTGGGTCATTTTGCCTCATTTAAAAGGTCACAGAAAAGAAGTGCGTCAATAACACATAAATCACAGTTTGTGTAGTATATAAATGAAGACATTCTGAGGTCAGAAAACACAAGCTAACAAAAGGTTTGGGCAGAAGACACAGCTTTTTTACTCTTTCCAGTCATGCAGGTGATGCTGCTAGCAGTGCTGTTGGTGTTTGCTGCATGTGCAGATTCGGCTCAGGCACAGAAAGGTCTCCGACTCTGTGGCCGTGAGTTTTTTCGGGCCGTCGTCTACACATGTGGGGGTTCCAGATGGAGGCGGATCCAAACTGAAGACCCCGTAAATGGTCAGTATACATTTCGTCTTTGATTATCTATCATCATCATTATCAACCCATTGTAAATGAGATCAGAGCACTGCTATTCATGCAAAGTCCTACTATTACATTTTTGTTAGGAAAATAATAGAACTATTAATGACAGCTAGTTATTTATAATAAATACAGAAGGTACATAATATAATATAATATAATATAATATAATATAATATAATATAATATAATATAATATAATATAATATCAGTTCAACTTTTTTTCTTAATAAACTAAAATAATTAAAAGTTGTATGTCTGATAAAAACATTTTTCTGCAGAAAGTCTTATTTGTTTTATTTCGGCTATAATAAAGGCAGTTTTTTTTTTTAACACCATTTTAAGGACAAAATTATTAGCCCCTTTAACCTTTTTTTTTTCAAAAGTCTACAGAACAAATCACTATTATTAGGCAGTTATACAATAACATGCCTAATTACCCTAGCCTGCCTAGTTAACCTAATTAACCTATTTAAGTCTTTAAATGTCACTTTAAGCTGTGTATAAGTGTCTTGAAAAATATCTAATCAAAATATTATTTACTGTCATCATGGCAAAGATAGAATAAATTAGCTATTAGAAATGAGTTATTAAAACTATTATGTTTAGAAATGTGCTGAAAAAAAAACTCAGAAATTAAACAGAAATTGGGGGAAAAAATAAACTTCCAGGACTTTTTTTACTTAAATTATTTACAACTAAAATAAAATGTGCTGTGTGTAAAAATAAATGCATTTAAATAAACACATGTAATGAAACAATACGAAATATCGCTGTTTTATGAAGTCGCTGCAGTATAGAAGGCTATGTTGCCATCTACTGTACATAATGTACTGTCATTCTGAAATTGCAATGTCTTTTAAAAAAATCAGCATGACAGATATTTCTTTAATGTGCACGATTTTATGCAGGTTATGAAATCGAGGCTGATGTGGAGTCACTAACCTCTGCAGAAATGGACCGAGAAAGAAGAGAGGTGTACGAAACGCTGCCTTCCACCTGCTGTAAAGTTGGCTGTAGAAAAAGCGATCTAGTTCGCATGTGCTGAGAAGCACAGGACTCCAGCACTTTGTTCAAAATTGCAGTTAAATTATTATTAATATTTTTTTCTGAGCAAGTCTTTAGTTATATGAAGGAAGTTCTTTAGTTATATAGAATGTTGATGTAGATTTCAGATGTAACTTCTGAGAAATGTTCAAACGTCGTTTCCACGAAAATAAATTAGTTATTCTTTAATTGTGCAAACATTTAAAGTTAATCAGTCCTAATTAGAGATGAATATATTTTTCTTCATTTTAAATAAATAATTAATTATAAAATAACAACAATAATAAAAACACACTCACATAGCTGATCTTACTGAAACAGAAGTGTGTGTATATTTATATACTGTACTATAAAACGTGCTCAAAAACATTTTAATAGCATGACACATTTTTTGTGTATTTCATTAATGAATGTTATATTTTAGATGATGTTGTATAATCTATTGATTAGCACACATTATTGTATTTCCATCTCCAATATCAGGAGATACCAGCTGGAAAAATTGAGAATAAAAGCATTGTGAATAGAATCCACATGAACATGATTTATTGAGCCACACTTTGTTGGGAAGTAGTTTTGTAGTTAGAAATATACATTTTCGAAGGTATTTAAAATGATTGGTACTTAAACTTGATCTCTTAAAAAAATGATGTCATGTTTTGTTAAGCGGTTACATATTATGAACCTAAAAAGTGTCTGTTACACACCCAACTACCTCCATTGAACTAAGTTCATTTTGTAATGTATACAGATATTTGTCAATCATTCATTCATTCATTCATTTATTCATTTTCTTTTCGGCTTTGTCCTTTTATTAATCCGGGGTCACCACAGCGGAATGAACCGACAACTTATCCAGCACGTTTTTTTGCAGCGGATGCACTTCCAGCCACACACACACACACACACACACACACACACACACACACACACACACACACACACACACACAACAGACAATTTAGCTAACCCAATTCACCTGTACCGCATGTCTTTGGACTGTGGGGGTAACCGGAGCACCCGGGGGAAACCCATGCGAACGTAGGGAGAACTTGCAAACTCCACACAGAAACGCCAACTGACCCAGCTCAAACCAGCGACCATCTTGCTGTGAGGCGACAGCCCTACCTACTGCGCCACTGCGTCACCACATGTTTGTCTTGTTGAAGTAAATTCTTATACAGTAAGTATAATCTATTAGTAGTACACTTGTAAGTGTGCTACATGAACACTTGGGACTAGTGGTAGTGAAAGTACACTACAATTGTAAAAGTGCTCAATATTACCAAATAGTCCACAATAAGTTTTTTTTTTTTTTTAATTGAACAAAAGTATACAGTACTAGTATTAGTTTACTTTTGTAAGATTGTAGTAAATATTCAGATTGTGAAGTTGTCCAAGGCATAATTGGCAGGGTTGTGTTTTTGAACTAGAACTTGAGACTTTTAGTCGGACTCACCTAAATTTCCGTTTTCTTAATTTTTTTTTTTTTTACTATGGATAGTTTGTATTAAACAAAGTGTGCAATCTAATTTGTATTTTTGATTTATAATTTTACTCAGAAATATTAAATTCATGGCTTTTGGGTTTCAATAACACTCTAATTTAATACAATACAAATAAAGTACACTGTAATATCCTTAATTAAGCATGCAATGATCTTACACAATCTGTAAAAGTATACTTGAAATTTAGTACTTTAAATAAACAAAAAATGTTGCATTACTATAACTAACCATTACATTTTTTTTATGATTTGGTATTATTTTCACAAGTAATGAGTAAATTTGTACATCTTTAAGCTGTATTGAAGTGTCTTGAAAAATATCAAGTAAAATATTATTTACTGTCATCATGACAAAGATAAAATTAACCAGTCATTAGAGATGAGTTATTAAAACTATTATGTTTAGAAATGTGTTGAAAAAAAATCTTTCTGTCAAACAGAAAACGTTCGGGAAAATAGGGGGGCTAATAATTCAGGTTGTCTAATAATTCTGACTTCAACTGAATATAAATTGACTAATTTTTATTATTAATATCTATGCTTTAGAATTATTTCTGGGATCTTGAACTTTTGTTAATCTTTACTTCTGATGTGACAACTGCGACAAATTTATCTGTTCTTTTACAGACCCTTATGTCTTCAAATTTACCCTTTCGTTATGTTTGGGATGAAAAAATCCACTGAATTAAACTGCTGTAAAAATATATCAGAAAAACATTTTTTTCACTTTGTTTTGTATAAATCTGTTAATCGACCTGATCAAAACTACTAAATGTGTTATTACAAATCCAGGATTTTGACTTTTAATTGCCAAGATGTCACTTATTTCAGGAAAACACACAAAATGACTTATGTTCAGTATACAAATTTTTATTTTGCACTGGAACAGATGATCAACAGCACAAA
This sequence comes from Danio rerio, assembly GCF_052040795.2. Taxonomy (NCBI): domain Eukaryota; kingdom Metazoa; phylum Chordata; class Actinopteri; order Cypriniformes; family Danionidae; genus Danio; species Danio rerio. Next base: position 10,795,465 of record NC_141022.1, read on the forward strand.
AAAACAAACAAAAACAAATTGTACCTCATCCCAACAATAAGAACCCTTATCAATCAATCAATATATTATTATATTGTAGTCAATGAGGCAAAACCCATCACAAACATACATTTCTCAAAATATCTGTCAAAATAAGATTTGTCACAAAAAAATCATTCAATTTGCTGAAACAAGAAGGTTGTGGCCAAATTAAGAGTCAACAGCACCCCACAGTGGATGAAAACATTATTAAATACAGAAGCTGTTAATTCATGGTTATTTTTTCAATAGTATCTGGATGCAGCCTTTATGCTGCAAGCTGAGATTGCATCACTCAGCGATTTAATGTCAGACACAACGCACTCAAATGGAGTGAGTGATGCCACTGTGACGGATAGGGTTAGGGATGGGGTTAGGAGTGCGCATTAAAAAGCACTGGATGCAGCTCAGATTGCACTGCACCAGGTCTGCATCCGCACCCCTCTCTATTTTTTGCAGCCAGGACAATGTTGAAATTCATGTCACACAATCTACATTGTTTTTTTTTTTATGAAATAATATTATATTTGCACATAGAAAGTGTTCATCTGCCATGTGATACCTCAAGTTGTCATAGATAACAGAAACTAATGGTTCTTTGTCATGACTATGTTTGTCCACCAGATGCCACTGTAGTTCGCCAGCAACCCCCAGCGGACTACAGTGGCTTTAGAACTACATTTCCATACATTCTTTCACACACACCCGGTCTGTCATCTACACTGATTTACTACCACAGCTGTCTCCATTCTCCGTGATTACCTGGACTATATATTCAGTCATTCATCCTCTGTTTGTCAGGTGGTCGTTGTCCTTGTTGGTATGTTGTTCCTGATCCTGATACTGATCCTGATCCTGATCTTGATCTTGATCTTGATCTTGGTCTTGTTCAAAAGGCTTCTGGAACATTCTGCTGCTGACTAATAAGCAGTTGCATCGTCTAGCTGGTCAAATGTATGGTATGGAAACCTTATATACCTGCTGAACCCGTCTCATACAGCTGCCATTGCAAGGCTCAGACACTTTGTAGAGAGGAATTTAACACAACTGCCTCAAGGAGTCGCCAATGGAAATAAAACAGACACGCACAAAAAATGTGCATACGCCTGCCAGAAAGCTGCCGTGAAGCTGCGCACATTCCCATGTTCAGTTCATTGTTAGTAAATCCAAACGTGAGCGATTCTGAGCGTGAAACCTGGCGTACGCAAAGTTTTTGTGCGTACACAGCGTTGATACATGAGGCCGCTGATCAGGCATGTGCTTACAAAGCTGAAATTGAGAGACTCAAGAATGCTGGTTATGTGGAGAAACTACAACCAGGTGAAGCTGAGAAATAACAAGAATCATGGTACATCCCTCACCATATGGTCACCCACAATGGCAAGAATCGTGTCGTGTACAATTGCTCATTTCAGTATTAGGGACAAAATTTGAATACTTTGCTACTACCAGGTCCCACTTTGAGCCCCACCTTGCTAGCAGTGTTACTACGTTTCAGAGAACACTCAACAGCTCTGAGTAGCGACATACGAGGGATGTTTCATCAGGTGAGGCTGCTCCCGGAAGACAAATCCTTGCTTCGGTTCTTGTGGAGAGACATGCTGTGTCACATTTGCTCTCCAAAAACACGTACAAGACCACAGTCAACCCGGAGATCAGGTGAGGGAAGTAATCAAAAAGTCATTCTATGTTGACAACTATCTTTACAGTCTCCCCTCCAAAGATGCAGCCAAAGGTCTTGTTGATCAGCTCTGTTCCCTATTGAATGAGGGAGGCTTTGAACTGCGTCAGTGGGCCAGCAATTGTCCAACAGTAGTCGCTCACTTTCCCTGTGATATAAGATCGAATAACTGTGAGCTCTGGCTTAGTCAGGGACTGCAAGATACCCAAGAATCTACCCTGGGACTGCTCTGGCGCTGTCAGTCAGACACTTTGCACTACAAGCACAGGGAAGTGAACTGTACTAAAGTAACCATGCGCAGCATTTATTGTGTCCTGGCCAGCCAATACGATCCCATTGGCTATATTATCCCCTACACCACAAGAACGAAAATACTAGTGCAGCGTCTATGGGATAAAAAGCGTGATTGGGACGATCCACAACTGCCTGAAGATCTGCTCAGTTTATGGAATTCATGGGAGAAGGAGTTGTGTGAGCTAGACAAGATAACACTGCCAAGATGCTACTCCAGTCCAGACATGGATGTACCAACTAGCAGACGAGATGTACATGTATTCTGTGACGCGTCGGAGAAGGCTTATGGGTCTGTGGCCTATTTGAGGACAGAAAGCACAGAAGGACAGGTTGAAGTTGCCTTTCTAGCAGCCAGGTCCCGTGTTGCCCCCCGAAAACAACAGTCTATACCTCGCCTTGAACTGTGTGCAGCTCTAAGTGGTGCCCAGCTCTCCAAGGTCTTAGTCACAGAGCTCACATTACCCATCTGTTCCTTAACCCTCTGGTCAGACTCCACGACTGTACTTACCTGGTTATTGACAAGTTCTTGTCGTTACAAGGTGTTTGGGGGAACACGGATAGCGGAAATTCAAGAACTCACAGCTTCTGCAAGCTGGCGATACATACGATCAGAGGACAATCCTGCGGATAGTATTACAAGAGGAAAAAAGCTGTGTGACCTAGTCAAATGTAACCAGTGGAATCAAGGCCCCTCATTTCTTAAGCTGCCTGTGGAGACTTGGCCAGAGCAGCCATCCTTGCCTGCTGAAGAGCAGCAGCACGAACTAAAGCCAGCTGTGTTTTGTGGAGCAATTACAGTCACACCCTTGCCAAATCCACAGCAGTATGAGACAATGACTGAGTTCATAAAAGCGTGTAATCAGCAGCTATACGGGGCGGCCAACATTACATGTGCTGATGAACAAAGAAAACTGGAACAAATTATTCTTTGTCAAATCCAAACTGAATCCTTCCCTACTAAGATGGCCCAACTAAAGTCCGGTAAACCAGTATCAGGTACAAGCCGATTGGCTTCTCTTTCTCCTGAACTTGACCCTACCACTGGTCTCATTCGGGTAGGTGGCCGTTTAAGACATCGTACAGAAGCAGAGCTGGACTGTATTCACCCCATAGTCCTTGACTCCCACCATCCTGTAACTAAACTCATTATTAAAGATTATGATGAGAAGCTACATCACCCTGGATCAGAACGAGTGTTTGCAGAGATGAGGAGAACATATTGGGTGTTACGAGGATGTGAAGCAGTTCGGAGACATCAGCATCAATGTGCAGAGTGTCGTAGATGGAAAGGGAAACCAGAAGTTCCCCTGATGGCAGACTTGCCACTTGCAAGACAACAGCTCTTTAAACCTGCCTTCTTCTCAACAGGGATGGATTGCTTTGGACCTTACCTGATTAGGATCGGACGGAGAAATGAGAAGAGGTGGGGCATAATATTCAAGTGCCTCACGACCAGGGCAGTGTATATAGATCTGTCGGCCAGTATAGATTCTGATTCATTCCTAATGGCCTTAAGACGTTTTATCGCTCGACGAGGAAAGCCATACGAGTTACTAAGTGATCAAGGCACTAACTTCAAAGGTGGAGAACGAGAGTTGAAGGAATCTCTTGGCGCCTTGCACAGCGAGCTCCAAAGTCATCTTGCCTCCCAACAAATTAAGTTTGTCTTCAATCCACCGGGAGCACCCCACTTCGGGGGATGCTGGGAGAGAGAAATACGTTCAATTAAAGCTGCTCTCCAAGTTACACTAGGGGCACAGACTGTGACAGAGGAAGTTTTGAGAACAGTCTTAACTGAGATTGAAGGGATACTTAACTCAAAACCGCTCAGCTACACATCATCAGACATTTCTGATGTAGATCCAATCACTCCCAACTGCTTCCTCATTGGCCGCAGAGATGCCTCACTGCCCCAGGTGGTGTATCAGGACTCAGGAGTGATAAGCCGACGCCGTTGGAGACACAGCCAGCTGTTAGCAGACCACTTCTGGAGGCATTTTATTAAGTACTACCTGCCCAGTCTCCAAGTTCGGCAGAAATGGAAAGCAGAAAAGGAAAACCTGCAGGTTGGCGAAGTAGTGATGATTGTCGATCCTCAGCTCCCTCGAGCTCTATGGCCAGTGGGGAAAATTGAGCAAGTACACCCAGGAGCAGATGACAGAGTAAGATCAGCCACTGTACAAGTTGGAAGGAAAACATATACCCGACCCGTAGCACGTTTGGTTAAGCTGCAAACCCTTGTTGATGATTAATCTATCTTAAGGAAAGAACCTTTTGTAAATGTGCGAATTCAATTATTGAATTCGGGGGCGGCTGTTCAAAAGGCTTCTGGAACATTCTGCTGCTGACTAATAAGCAGTTGCATCGTCACTGTAATGGGCGGGACTTAGAGAAGGAAGAGAAGCAGGTGTGCAGAGCAGATAAAGAGCCCGAACTGAAATCACTACAAAGTTAAAGTTGTCTGCTTATCTGCTCACGTTGCATGCAGATTAACACAACCGATGATGTATATAGTTGTGCGTGCACAGAAAGTAAGTGTATTTGGTTTTGTTGATGTAAATGTTTCGTTATTTTAGATCGCGGGTGAAATGCGCCATAGCGCCATAACGTAATAGCGCCTAATGGCCGATTTTGAAGTTGTAACTGATAATAGTCGATAATTAAGTTAATTTTCATGTTCAGTATACCTAATGCACGTAATGTTAACACTTTACATGTACAAATGTAATTTTCTTCGAGTTATTTACCACTTATACTTGTTGATTTATTATCTCATTGGAAAATGTGCCTCAGCCACGTTTAGTGGTCTATTGGTGCCCTCTTGTGGACAGTCACGGAATTACTGCTCTAATTATTTCTAATTAATTCTAATTAGTGTGCGGTTACTGCAATTTGTATTCATATTTTATAATTATAAGTATTGTTATTTGAAGTTCTAATTGTTATTTATAAAATTGCTTATGTGAGATTATTTTTGTATTGTTTCAGAAAACCACAACTTATCATCAGTAAATGTTTGACTGAGAAATGGAGTCTGAGTGAATTTCTTATAGATGACAGTAAACAGTTCTGACCGATTGTCTGCAGGGATTCAGATACACCAGAATCAGTGTTAAATTAAAACCTCAGTTACAGATCTTGCTCTTGTATCTTGTCTTAGTGTTAAAGTCTAGTTCAAGTTTAATCTGTTTGAGTAGCTCGTTTGTTTGTTTATTTTGTTAATTTGTTACTTTGATTTTTGGATTTTGTCACTGTTGCTGCACTTTCACATTAAAGATCTGCACTTGGATTCTACACCCGTTTTTGTTCCTGTTCTTGATCACCATAACGTGACAGTTCTTAAGGTAAAAAAAAGCAAGTTATATCTCAAGAAATGGTGTAAACATTGCCACAATTTTTGAGAAAGGTCACCACACAAAATATTTTCTGGAGGGACTGGTTGAGTACTAAACAGACAAAACAATCACAGACAGTATTTTAACAGGTACAACTGATTGCACTTGATTGCAAGTTGCCGAGTGAGAATATAATGGCAGTGAAAAATAGATTAACCATAACAACAGGCAGAACACATGAAACAACATAATAAAAACAAAAATAATAAAAGTATTGATTAAAGTGCACCAATGATACAAAATCAACTATTGGAAGCTGTTTGAACAGACCTCTGTGTAGGCATACTGTGTCCATGGGCATAATGGAGTGATATAAAACACAAAAGGTCTCTTTTTAAAATGCCTTGAGGTTAAAATAAGATCCAAATCTCAGAGATTTTGAGGCCCACTGCAATTTGATGAAGCAGTGTGGTTTCCCCTGCCCTCTGAATTAATTGATATATATTAGGACGAAAGTACTGGATCACCCATGCCAATGCAATCTTTCAAGTAGTGTCTTTTGCAAGTGAAAAACACACAGTAAGAAGAGGTCGCTCTCTTGTGAAACATTATGGTGTGATTTTCACCTGTATGGCAAGTAGAGCAGTCCATTTGGAGGTTGCCTATTTTCTAGACCAGGGGTCACCAAACTTGTTCCTGGAGGGCCAGTGTCCTGCAGATTTTAGCTACTACCCTAATCAAACACACCTGAATGAGCCAATCAAGGTCTTAGGTATACTTGAAACACCCAGGCAGGTGTGATGAGGCATGTTGGAGCTAAACCCTGTAGGGACACCGGCCCTCCAGGAACGAGATTGGTGACCCCTGCTCTAGAAGCTGATTCTTTTGTTATTGCATTGCATAGATTCATATGTAGAAGGGGTTGGGTTGCAGACCCCACCGAAGAAGTAAAATGGCATCTTTCTGGTCTGAACCTCACCAAGTGGTTCGTCGGTTAGGCTCAACCACATAAATGTTAAGTGATGGCTCTTGCTGGCATACAAGTAGATTGCAGAAAGTGCCTATTCCCCTTACTTTAACAAGAGGGCCAAGGGCAACAAAACCAATGGTGGCAGCTAAACTATAGGAATATGCTTTCCAACCCCACAACCAGAGCCAGTACAGCAGCAGCTATACCAGTCACCCAGGGTTGTCTCAATGAGCCCCCACAACAGACAGAGCCTGATCCGCCACCACTCTGGCGGAAACTGACCAATCCCTTCCCAAATATTGCACGATCCCATCCAGGATGTTCCAGAAATGCAACAGCAGGAGGGTTTGGGAGGTAGACCAGTTCGGGCAAAGGCTTAAAAGGCTTTAAATGGAAATCTGTCTCTCAGTACTCTGACCTACATGTTTGGGGTGTACTTTCTTTAATCATTCTAGTAGTTTTCTATCATTGGTAGAATATATATTTGGTTGAGTAAAATATTTCACCACCATTTTAGTTACATATAACAAATGCTATATGTCAAAACTTTAACCCACGGAATAAAAAAATAAAACTGATTAACATTCAAAAGTCTATTGTCTTTTTACAGTAACAGTACACCTTTTACTTACAGTAAAATACAGCAAATTGCAATATGCAGTAAGTTATTACAGAGTTTTTACACTAAGTTACTGTAAAAGTGTGGCAAAGTCTAACAGTGTATGTGAATGATTTCTAAACAAAGTTTTAAAGTACATATTGAGAAAATGAAATGTAAAAAAAGGATCAATGTCTTAAGGTGCTTGTCAGAAGTAGAGTAGGTTGAGAACTGTCAGTCATTGAAAATAATCTATCATGCTGTGGTTAGATTACGAAAGTATGGTTTACAGCTCTGCAACCAAAACATTACTTAAGAAAATAGAAGTAGTGCAAAGCCAATCTTTATGCATTTGATTTGGTGCATTTAGATCTTCTCAGGTAAAATCATTACAAGTAAAAAAATGGGAGAATTTCCTTTACAATATCATGGACTTTAGTTGAGATTATGGTCTGGGTTGAAATGACATTCACAAAATCATTCAGTTCAGCAACTTAATAAAAATCATTGGGAATATGAATGTAAAGCTTTAAATAAATAATAAGCTTTGATTGGTTAGTACGGAGGACTGCATATAGCTTGAAATTAGAAAAACATGACACGTCAACACAATTAAATGTTCATCAATATATAGATCAAAAATGTTATTTTTTATTAGGTATTTACATATCAGTCTGGAGCCAGAGTCTGGAAGAACAGGAGCAGCATTATTTATTCCTACATTTAAAATAAAAATTGCAATAAAGGTTATCAGATCACATGTCAGTCTTTGCTACTGAATTGTTAGCAATTATATAGCTTTACAGTGGCTGGAAGAAGTTCAGCCAGCAAGATATACAATGCGCACTGACTCAGTGGCTGCACTCACTAGGTTGTTATGTGGCTGATCTGAAGCTTGGCAAAATCTGATTTTTAAAATCCTGCAATGTTTGTTCAGAACATGCCAGCTAAGGATACTAGTAAGATTTTTATGGGTGCCAGCACTCGTTGGGGAGACTGAAAGAAGAATGAGATCATCTAGCAAAGAAAGCAGAAAAACAACAAATTAAAAACAATGCAACATTAAGACATTAAGTAAATCAGAACTCAAAAGATTCATTTCAATAGAAGCAAGAAAAAATAGCAAACATAAGGGGTCTAAAAGAAGACATCTATTTCAGATTCAAGAGTGTGGTCGAAATAAATAAATGTGTGTGTGTATGTGTATGTGTGTGTGTGTGTGTGTGTGTATACAGTATATATATATATACAAAATGAACCGTCAACTTTCATTCATTCATTCATTCTTGTCAGCTTAGTCCCTTCAACCCCTATCAATCTGGGGTCGCCACAGCGGAATGAACCACCAACTTATCCAACAAGTTTTTACACAGCGGATGCCCTTCCAGCCACAACCCATCTCTGGGAAACATTCACACACACACACACACACACACACACACACACTTATACACTACGGTCAATTTAGCCTACCCAATTCACCGCATGTCTTTGGACTGTGGGGGAAACCCACAGAACACAGGGAGAACATGCAAACTCCACACAGAAACATCAACTGAGCCGAGGCTCGAACCAGCAACCCAGCGACCTTCTTGCTGTGAGGCGACAGCACTAACTACTGCGCAACTGCTTCGCCCAACCGTCAACTTATCTAGCATATGTTTTACACAGTGAATGCCCTTCCAGCTACAACCCAGTCACTGGGAAACATCCATACACACTTATTCACACACATACATTTAGACTTAGACTTGTGGGGAAAACCGGAGCACTGTTCCAAGTGAACAGAGAGAACATTCAAACTTCACACAGAAATGCCAACTGACCCAGCCGAGGCTCCAACCAGCGACCTTCTTGCTGTGAGGCAATTGGCAAATGTGCTACCCACTGTGCCACGGTGACGCCCTATATATATAAATATATATATATACACACAGTTGAAGTTAGAATTATTAGCCTCTTTTTGATTTTTTTTCTTTTCTTTTTTATAATATTTCTCAAATGATGTTTAACAGAGCAAGGAAATTTTCACAGTATGTCTGATAATATTTTTCCTTCTGAAGAAAGTCTTATTTGTTTTATTTCGGCTAGAATAAAAGCAGTTTTGAATTTTTTAAAAAACTATTTTGGGACAAAATTATTAGCCCATTTAAGCTGTTTTTATTCGATAGTCTGCAGAACAAACCATCATTATACAATAACTTGCCTAATTACCCTAACCTACCTAGTTCACCTTATTAACCTAGTTAAGCCTTTAAATGTCACTTTAAGCTGTACACAAGTGTCTTGAAAAATATCAAGTAAAATATTATTTACTGTCATCATAACAAAGATGAAATAAATCAGTTATTAGAAATTTCTAAAACTATGCTTAGAAATGTGCTCAAACAATCTTCCCTCCATTAAACAGAAATTGGGGAAAAAATAAACAGGGGCGCTAATAAGTCAATAAGTCATGGGGGCTAATAATTCTGACTTCAACTATATATATATATATATATATATATATATATATATATATATATATATATATATTCCAAAAATATGCACACTCCACATCAGTATTTAGAAATGACCATTTTCGTTGGGCTGCCAAACCACCATAAAACACTTGTTTTGTTTTATAGGAAACAAAGCAGAAAATATAAAGACAACTATAAAATAAAAAGACAACATATATTCATAAATAGAGCTGCAAAAACTGCTAATTTCACTAAAGAAAACAGGGCAGGGCATCAAAATATTCAAATAAATTGGTATTATTTTCCAACCTTTGTTTCTGATATTTCAGATTTTTAACATATGTGTAGTGTTAGTAGTAACACTCAGGTGAACAGTCACTTCAGAAAACATGTTTACATGAAGTCATGTTTGCTTTACATTGTTGGATGTTGGAAAAAACAGCAGAAGAACTTTTTTGAATTACAGTATGTTTTTAAAATCTGACATGTTCACTGCTGCAAAAACTTTTAGTTGTATGATTATGTTTGTTAAAATGCAGATTTATCATGAATTCAATAAAACGCTGTGAATGCGAAGCTCACTCAGGTCCCATACATGTGAGTTTCATGCCCAAGGACACGGTCAAAGTTTAAAAACACCCCTGCTTCACAAAAACCAAACTTCAATGTGAACTCCCTCTCAAATTGCACAGTTGCATTTACTTTGGCACTCAAAGAGGTTCACTGGTGTCATTTACATAACAGACATCAGAGTGTCTTTACATTGACCATTTAGTCATGACTGAAGTACAGCACACATATATATATATTCAACAAACAAAGCTTCATTCACTTCATTCTGTACATTCGCTTCAGGAGTACAGGTTCTTGCTGTTCAGCATGCAACTTTGGGCTACAGTTTCTGTTCTTGGGCTCCTGATAACGGGTTCCTGGGCGCAGGGGGTACAGACCACTGTCAACTTGGCTGAATGTGATTCTCCAGAGGCTGAAGCAGCAGCTCTTGCAGCACAAGATTACCTCAACGCTCAGCACACCCATGGTTACAAATACATCCTGAATCGTATTGAGGGCAACAAGGTCATCAGCAGGGTAAGCTCATGATCATAATGAGAATGCCCGTGTGATGGTTGCAGTACACTCTTAAAAATATATCTGTATTGTTTTTAAAGCTCCACTTTCCAATGTGTGGAAAGTCTTTTTTGTGGAAAGTGGAAAACTTTTTGTTAAGAAATTAACATTTGGTGTTAAAAACATCTTTTACTAAAGAAGTTTATTATTACTTTATAATAACTGCACAATATGAAACATTTATTAAGCCTTAGCAAATATGTGTTAATATTCACTAAATTAAGTCACAAAACTGGGAGAAGTTGCATTAACATTAATATACATAATTTAGTATTTAGTATTTTGCATTTGCCTATGGGTCAGGAATATCCCCTTTGTAGCTGTATTTTTAAAACCACTTACTAATGTGTGTTAATGCAAAGTTAATGCTCAACAAAAAACAAATGAACTATTTTCTAATGAACCTTCAGAACAAATGATTAATAGTGTGCAGTTATTGGTGTTGTCAAAAGTAACTTATTTGTATGGAGGTTTCCCTGTGTATTTTCCCAATATTCTGTTTAATTTTTGACAACACAGTTCTAAACATAAAAGTTTCGATAACTAATTTCTAGTTACTTATTTATTTCAGTCTTTGCCATGGATGACAGTGCATTTACATTTATATATAGTATAATTTTATTTAATTATTTAATTTTTCTAGTATTCAGCTTAAAGTAAAATTCAAAAGCTTAATTAGGTTAGTTAGGTTAACTAGGTAAAGTATAATCAGGTTATTGTGGTTATTGCATAACAATGGTTTGTTCTATAGACAATAGAAAAAAAATAAATATATATACAGAACAAACCATTGTTATGCAATGACCACAATAACCTGATTATCCTTTACCTAGTATATATATATATTAGTATATATACTGTATATTGCTTAAGGCAATAATAAGGCGAATAATACAGTATATATATAGTATATATATATATATATATATATATATATTTTTTTTTTTATTATTATTGTTGTATAATAATCCAAATAATAATGCATAATAATCTAAATTTCTCTTTGTAGCCCAATCATGAAGACACTTATCTTATGGAGTTGGATTTTCTGGAAACTACGTGTCACGTCTTGGATCCAACACCAGTGAGCTTGTGCCCAGTCAGACAACAGCGCAGTACGGTGAGAACTATGTTCATTTTGTAAACATGTCATATATTGTAATTATCTAAAACGTTCTTATCCTTTTCAAGGCAGTTGAGGCAGATTGTGATTTTGCTGTGACTAAAGGCCTGTCAATTGTGGCATTCAAGTGTAAAACTGAGATTGGTAAGAAGAAACAAAACAAAAACCAAACAAAAATGCAATGGTTTCATCTTATAAAAAGTCAACACATACTTCAAACTCTCTCGCTCTCTCTCTCTCTTTGTGTGTGTGTGTGTGTGTAGAAACAGACGATGATTGTCTAGGCTGTCCTCACCTCCTGCCTTTAAATGACACAGATGGTCTGCAACTCATTGAAGCCTCTTTAGATAGTTTTAATCAAAACAACACACTAAAGACAAAGTTTGCACTCTTTGAAATTGGACGAATGACATCTCAGGTAGGATAATAAATGAAAATAATGTATTGAAATAATAAATAAATCTCATTATTGACGATATTGTGCTGTTGTCTATTTTTGGCAGATTGTCAGTGGAGTGCCTCAGTACTTTGCAGAATATGCCATTATTGGGACAAACTGCTCAAGTTATGTTGATGATTCATGCATCCCTCAGAATCACACTGTTGCTGTAAGAACCTTTAAATACCTTGCAGAGAAAGAACTATTGGCTAATGTGCTATTGTGTAATTACTTATTATGCTAGTTTGCACTTGTTATGGTACAGCACATTGCATTCATGATTTGTGGATGATATTTCCACCGTCAAAGGTGCTGAATAATTATAGTTATTTTGTATATGTAAATACACATGCATGCATATATTTGAAAAAAAAAGGTTTTATGAACATCCAGTTGGCAACCACATGTCTAAAAGTGAATTTGTAAAAGTGATGGAAGTGGTATGGATGTTTATAACAGTTACAATACTGTTATAATAGTTTGATTACAAAATACTGTGGCAGGTGGAGTGACTTTAAACCATTTAAACCCATAATTATTCTGGTCCGGTGAGGGCTTCAGGTTGCGTTCTTGTGTTTCTTTCATCATGCACAGATGAGTGATATGAGTGATACCCCTACAAAAGCAGAGAGAGATTCTTTAGCACTTCACATGAAGACATTGCTCAGCATTTCTTCTTCTCTCGTTGCTTATATTTCCTCTAGATATTGTAATGTGATGTAATGTAATGTGATGACATGAGGTGTGCTGTCATGTTGATAGTGACGTAATATACTGTTATATTGAGTGGCCCTTAAAAAGCATCCTCTAAATTGAAGTTCTAAAGTTTGAATTAAATATTTTTTTTCTGTGCATGACACATTGACATTACAGCACAGAACAGCTCTTTCAGAATTATCTTGGACAGAATCAAGGATGTTCTTAAGTGTACATGCAAACATTAAATGTTTTGATTTTATCTAATTTTAACAGTCTTCATAAGGCCCTTCTAAAGTCAATAAAAACTACTCATACTCAATTTACTTCATTATACCTACTTTCTGTGTAGTGCTACTACTTTTTCAGATGGCTTTACTTAAACCAATCTGTATGCCCAGTTTTCATGATCCGGTCAAATCCCACAACTTTTTTATGTGTGTTAAATATCCTGTTTTCTCAGTAATCACCTTAGATTACAGAACAAAAAAAAAAGTTTGAATAAGCCTTCATGTTGAATTCAACATATGTCTAATCTGCATTTGTGTATTTTTAGATCCATGGCCTGTGTCTAGCTGAAGGTTCAGCCGGTCTGATTGATGTTGACTGCAAAATCTTCAACCCTGTAAAGAACACTTTGTTATTCCATATAATGTCCACTTACTTAGAAACCTTTTAAAATGGATACAATTATAGTTTTATTTATATCATATCATATATTATTATATTATAGAAACTTGTATCATATACATTATTAATTTATCATCTTATACTTAAATTTTATTTTAGTTAAAATTAAGTTTTAGTTTATTTTTTTTATTTGTTTTACTGTTTTTTTCCTGAAGTGCTTTTGACTGCAGTCTTGACTGCAACATTTATACTTTTTATTTACTATACTATTTATTTATTTATTTATTTATTTATTTATTTATTTGTTTGTTCGTTCATTCGTTCGTTCGTTCGTTCGTTCGTTCGTTCGTTCGTTCGTTCGTTCGTTCATTTATTTATTTATTTGTTTGTTTGTTTGTTTGTTTGTTTGTTTGTTTGTTTGTTTATTTATTTATTTATTTATTTAATAAAAATAGTAATCCCTAATGAAGTTGCAAAATAAATAAATAAAACAAATTTGTAAACATTTCCTCCATCTGTCAATAACAATAAGGTAAGTCCCATCCCAAAGCCAAAGTGAGTATAATATATATAGCTCAGCTAGCCATTAAACTGAAGCATAGATTTGAGTAACTTACACGTCAGTGATGTACTTGTATTTTTAACAATTCACAAGCAGATGTCTTTGCTAAAAACTCTGAAAACACTGTATTATGCATGCCAGGCCAGGCATGATCACTTTGAAAAAATATTTTGATATGCACAAACAAGCCTGTAATCCTCCATTGTTGATAGTCAAGTACTCATACACAGTGTGATATTTCCATCTAAAATATATTGGCAGATGTAACAACTATTTACAAGTATTTATCTAGTTTCTAAGACTTTTGACTTTCAGTTTCATTGTTAAAATTATTGTTGTGTGAATGTATGCTTAATGACACAATTTGAAAATATTTGTATTTATTTATTTTCATTCATGACAGACCCAAACTGTGCACACAGAAAGCAACAATGCCACAATGCGAGTCCAGCAACTACTGCACGCCCACACTTTTGGACCTCAGCACAACCCCACCGTTCATGGCCTCAGACATCACAAGCTGACAGCACTCCATGACCCTGCACAAAGTGGTTTGATCTCTGCAGAATCCACTGAATCAGCAGAGGTAGTAGCTGTGCTGCCACAGGAAGCCCATGTTGTAAAGCGTGAGGTCGCTGCCCCAGAAAAGCCAGCTGTAGATGCAAAAGTAGAAAAAACACCCATTCTTGTAGACCCGATTGCTCTCAGCTGTCCAGGAAAAAAGAAACATTTCTAATTTGGTCTAATATCATGAAACCACAAACATAGATGTATAGGCCTCAATATAGTTGTCCGATGAGTTCCGAGATCAGCTATCAAACTCATAACCATAGCTGGTAAGCAGTAAGTGTTTTATGACAAAGTAGCTACATGTATAAACAACACTGGCCTGCCATATTTAGGAAGCAGTTATGGCTTTGCCTATTGTATTCCATGGTGCTGTAATAAAATGCTTACCTTGATCATTTTGTTTATCTGTGCATTTATATTTTTAGCACTTAGCATAGTTTCACATGATTTCATACAATGTTTCACAAGTCTTGAAGTCAGTCTTTCAAACTGAGATCAGTTAAAATTAGTGCTGTACTTCTGGAATAATAGACTTAATCCTGAGTATTGGTTTCTCACAGTTTTGCAAATATGCTACAAGTAGTGTGGCCGCTGCACTAACATCTAACACAACTGTCAAGCAGAAACAGCTACAGCGGGGAAAATAAGTATTGAACACATCATCATTTTTCTCATAAAATATATTTACAAAGGTGCTGTTGACTTGCAATTTTCCCCTGATGTTGGTAACAACCAAAGAAATCCACATATGCAAAGACAGCAAATTAATTAGTTCGAAAATTAATTAATGCTTAATAAAATGAAGTGAAGCAGAGAAAAAGTATCGAACATATGAAGAATAATGATAATTTTTTTTTTAGTTGAACTGTCAATCAGATGTAATGTGTATTTATATAGCGCATTTAGAGTATAGGGCCATACACCCAAAGCGCAATATATATATATATATATATAGTTGAAGTCAGGACTATTAGCCCCCTGAATTATTAGCCCCCTGTTTAACACATTTCTAAACATAATAATTTTAATAACTCATCTCTAAAAACTGATTTATTTTATTTTTGTCATGATGACAGTAAATAATTCATTCATTCATTTTCTTGTCGGCTTAGTCCCTTTATTAATCCGGGATTGCCACAGCGAAATGAACCGCCAACTTATCCAGCAAGTTTTTACACAGTGGATGTCCTTCCAGCCGAAACATTCACACACACACACACTCATACACTACAAACACTTTAGCCTACCCAATTCACCTGTACCCCATGTCTTTGGACTGTGGGGGAAACCGGAGCACCCGGAGGAAACCCATGCGAACACAGGGTGAACATGCAAACTCCACACAGAAACGCCTACTGAGCCATGGTTCGAACCAGCGACCTTCTTGCTTTGAGGCGACAGCACTACCTACTGCGCCACTGCCACAGTAAATAATATTTGACTAGATATTTTTCAAGACACTTCTATACAGCTGAAAGTGACATATAAATGCTTAACTAGGTTAATTAGGTTAACTAGGCAGGTTAGGGTAATTAGGCAAGTCATTGTGTAATGATAGTTTCTTCTGTAGACTATTGAAAAAAATAAATAGCTTAAAAGGGGCAGATCATTTGTATCTTATAATGGCTTTTAAATTACAAAAAATGCTAACTGCTTTTGTTCTAGCTGAAATAAATCAAATAAGACTTTCTCCAGAAGAACAAATTATATCAGACATACTGTGAAAATGTCCTTGCTCTGTTACAGTTTTTCCCAGTTGTTTACACACACTTTCTGAAAGCATGAGTCATATTGTCAGAACTCTACACACAAATCACAGAACTCACACACATTGGGCAAAACTCTTCAATTCTTCAGCAAAATGAAACTCTATGTTCAAAACAATGTGATTTTTTCTCAAAATGGTATTTTGTTTTCAAATGACACAAACAAGCCATCACATGAATAAGAACCAGTTGATCACTGATCTGCTTAATGTAAAACACTATGACTACTTCTTCTCCTTTCATAATGACGTACTGTCAGCCTTTTTTGTCCAGTGTTACACTTACTACAGACAGTAGATAGGGGTACATATGTGCATTGTAAAATATTTCAGAATATTGTTTTATACAAAACACACAAATACCAAATATATTTTACACTATTTTTCCCACAAAAACAGTTTACAAAAATCTTCATGCCAACAAACACAAAGTTGCACAAAAAGTCGTCTACATATACCATCAACAGAAGTATTTACTGAATACAGTTCCAGTAAAAAAAACAAAAACAGCTATACTGCATCCTCTTTTCTGTTTTGGTCTGGCTAAGCAGTGGGGGAAATGTCTCCTTGCATGGCAAATCCAGCCAGGAAAAGCATCAACTGCTATAGTTTGGAGAAGGGGTATACGTGTGTGTGTGGATTTCGGGTCATACACTTTCCATCCCCAGTCAGAAAAAAAAAACCTCATTAGGACTGAAGAATATGGAGGGAGAACAACTATAAAACCTGGGTGGGCAGAGAAGCAGTTAGAGAACCAGATGATCTCTGATTTCTAAATTGCAATTATGTGTGACAGGTGTTTGCTCATGTGATGAGTTAGTATGCAAAGTAGGGCAACTGACTTTACAGTTTTGAATGACAGTGTGTTCTTAGTGAAAACAAGAGATTTCCTGCTTGAAAATTGAGCCAAATGCAGAGAATTGTGTGTAGTGCTTTGAAAAAAAAAAGTGTGTTTTAAACCTGAAATTTGAGTATAAAGCAGGGATTGTGCTTGTAGTTAAGCAGAATTGGTCTAGGGTTGCATGTTATAGACATTCTGTCTGAAGAACAAGTAATTGTGTGTAAACAATTGGGAAAACTGTAACTACAATTTCAATGACTGTATACTAACAAAATGCGGTCTTATGCTTCCATCTAGTGGCTAAAATTAGTATTGCATTTTAATATCCCATGTAATTGCTTATAGACACTCTGTGAGCATAAATGCATTCATCTGCATTCATTTAAAGAGAAAACTTCAGCACTGATATTAGTGAGTTTGAGCAAAAAAACAAAACAAAAAAAAAACAAATAAAAATAACGGTGAATGTTTAGTAAACAATATGAGTGACAGCAGTGGGTTGTGTGCCAAAGCGTTCAGAATGAGCATACCTATCATCCACAGGTAACAAATCTGGCCCAAATTTGGCATAAGACAAGACAAGACATGGGTCAGATGTCAGATGTAGTATTTGGCCCAGATGTTCAAAATTGATCTGTGGGCCACAGTTTGACCTATCTTGACCCACATTTAAAATGCATTAAAATATTTTTTCAAGTAAAGAAATGTTTCAGTACACAGTCGTTTCCATTTTCCTGTTTGCATCTTTTAATGCCTTCATTTTAATTCAGGAAACAATCAAGATTTAATTGATTTAAATATAATCGTTCCTGTTTGTTGCATCTAAATTTTACTTCTATATTTTTTATAACCAAAATATTATTTTACAAATTATATTATTATTAACGAAATGCTATATAGAGACGGGAGTGTTTTAAAGGTCAAAGTCAATTGTTTTTACTCTGATTGTCTTATTTCATGCACAAGCACACCTCCAACTGTTCTGATTTAAAAGTGAAAATTAATAAATTATTAAACACAAAACAAAAAATGAAATAATGAGTCAAAAAACTGAGGCGCTGTTTAGGATTTAAATCAAACTTCGCTTATCAACGCATACAGTACATAAAACACGTACATGCGTAATACGTAGACTATGGGCACTTTTATGTATATAATAATATAATATATATATAATATATATATATAATATATATATATATATTTATATATAGTTGAAGACAGAATTATTAGCCCCCCTGAATTATTAGCGCCCCTGTTTATTTTTTCCCCAATTTCTGTTTAACGGAGGAAAGATTGTTTTAGAATATTTCTAGGCATAATAGTTTTAAAAACTTATTTCTAATAACTGATTTATTTTCTCTTTGTCATGATGACAGTAAATAATATTTTACTAGATATTTTTCAAGACACTTTCTATACAGCTTAAAGTGACATTTAAAGGCTTCACGAGGTTAATAAGGTGAACTAGGCAGGTTAGAGTAATTAGGCAAGTTATTGTATAATGATAGTTTGTTCTGAAGATTATCGAAAAAAAAATAGCTTAAAGTGGCTAATAATTTTGTCCTAAAAATGGGTTTTAAAAAATTAAAAAACTGCTTTTATTCTAGCCGAAATAAAACAAATAAGACTTTCTCCAGAAGAAAAAATAGGCTATTATCAGACATACTGTAAAAATGTCTTTGCTCTGTTAAAAATCATTTGGGAAATATTTAAAAGAGAAAAAAAAAATCAAAAGGGGGCTAATAATTCTGACTTCAACCGTATATATGAGCAATATCACATTCGTAGCTCGTATATGCACGAATTCGATATGGCTGTATATCGGCACTGGTGGGAGGCGTGCGATGGCTTAGTGCCCCCACCAGTGCCGATATACAGCCATATCGCACTGCTACGAGTGTAATATTGCGTTTATACAACAGTTTGACGGCATAATTGTGTATATAAAAACAAAATCAAACATGGAGAGTCTCAAAAACCCTTTTGTATGTGGAACTACTTTCTTCCACATTGGATTCAAATCATAAGCTGACAGGTAAACAGTTGAGCGTGCATCTTTTAAACTTTAGATCTGTAGTGTCTGCTTTTTGCTGGCTGTATGTGGGTGGAGTAATACACAAAGGGTAAAGAGGCTGTAGGAGTTCTGATATTGCAGCACGGCTATCAGCCAATCAGATTTGAGTACCAGACCGAACAGTTGTATATATGAGCAATATCACACTCATAGGAGTGCGATATGGCTGTATATCGGCACTGGTGGGAGGCATGCGTTAGTGCTTCCACCAGTGCCGATATACAGCCATATCGCACTGCTACGAGTGTGATATTGCGTTTATACGACAGTTTGAAAGCATAATTGTGTATATAAAAACAAAATCAAATACGGAAAGTATCAAAAACACTTCTGTATGAGGAACTACTTTCTTCCGCGTTGGATTCAAATCATAAGCTGACAGTTAAACAGCTGAGCAAGCATTAGATCTGTAGAGTCTGCTTTTTGCTGGATGTATGTGGGCGGAGTAATACACAAAGAGTAAAGAGGCTGTACGGGTGCTGATATTACTTAAATATATCACTGCTATCAGCCAATCAGATTCGAGAACCAAACAGAACTGTTGTATATATATATATATATATATATATATATATATATATATATATATATATATATATATATATATATATATATATATATATATATATTCATTTTTGAGTTATAAAGATTAAAGCAGAAACATCTGTCCATATTTTCTGTAAAAAAATATATGTTTTGAAAGTATAGTCGCATCCTGAGAGTGAAATCGCGCTGATGATATCAGAGAGGATGGCTATGCGTACAGCGCCGCAGTGGTGGTGGTAAGTCTGTCTGTGCGGAGGGATATAGCACGGGACTACACCCAGGCGCTGTCTCTCAGTTCGTCGGCTTTCTTTCCTGCCCGAGCTGAGATTTCATACAAGCCAACGAGCCGGACACCGGAGGAGACGCCAAAATCCTTCGTCCACACGACCTTTGCTAGACCTTTAGCACTTGTAGCGCTAAATCCACTCCAGTCGGTGTAATACGTCCTATCATTTCAAATAAAAAAATGTCTTGGCAAAGCTACGTGGATAACCTGATGGCTGATGGCAGCTGCCAGGATGCCGCCATTGTTGGATACACTGACGCCAAATATGTCTGGGCATCGTCAGAGGGTGGTACGTTTAGCGGTATAACGGTAAGATTTTAGTAGATTAATAGTAACTGCACCATTGACATTTGTCTTTTATTCAATTCGTGGTGCATTTGCGTGCTAGGGTGAGAGGATGGCTAGCAAGCTAGTCAGCTTTAGCACGCGTGCACGGGGAGCCGGTCTCGTGTCTAGTCCGAGCTAGCCTTTTTAGCTTCATATTACAATAAAAATAAGCTTTGTTGGGGAGTTTTTATTGGCGAAAATGCAAAGGTGAAATCCAATCTCGTTTATTTTTCTCGTTGAAATGTAGGATTTCAGGTAAAGTGAAGTGTTTCTGCTGAATGGATTAAGGCCCAGATGGAAAGCACAGGGCTGTGGCCACGGCCTCTAGAATTAATTTCCCATGTCACAATGAAGCGCGTTAAGCATATCAAAAGAACGCAGACAAAGTACAAACATTGTACAGCCGAACGCATCCAGCAAGTTATCTTTTACATTTTTAAATTAATCGGCTTGATTAAACCTATTTCATTTACCGTTATTCGGCAATATTCAATTGCTCAGTGTCTCAGTTGTATACATTGTATTCTATTATCAAGTGCATGACAATGTTGTTAGCAGTTCGGGTTTTTAAAGATTTCACGTTGTCTGATCATTGAAAAAACTGTAGCCTTAGGCCATGAAAAGGAGCAAGTTTAGACAGTAGCGCCTGTACTTGGAAGTTATTTTCCTAGAGGAACACAAAGATGGCGCCCTGTTGCCTATGAATACTCGCATGTCATGTCGAGCTTTTCTCTCATAATAAGTATCATGGTTTTATAAATGTGGTTCGACCTTAATTAAACATTTATTTAGGGATGTTCATAAGACTGAGTGAGATTAGCATCTCCCATGCCATGCTGCAGTTCAAATAATGCAGTTAGTTATTCTCTGAGGATGGTCTGTATTGTATTTACAGCACATTATGTTGTATAGTTTCAACCTGCTTGATGGTAAAAAAATTAACAAGTCTCTTCTTTTTTCAGCCTGATGAAATTGATGTCATTGTTGGTAAAGACAGAGAGGGCTTTTTCACCAGTGGACTGACTCTAGGCAAGAAGAAGTGCTCTGTGATCAGAGACAGCCTTCAGGTGGAGGGAGACTGGACAATGGACATCAGGACAAAGAGCCATAATGGAGAGCCGACATACAATGTTTCCATAGGCAGAGCTGGCAAAGGTAAACTTTGCATGTAATATGTTTAATTGGCTCTTAAAAAAATGTTAGGATCATCGCCTAAAAGCAGTTTTGCTTTTGGGAGCCAAGGGCAAAGATGATATATCTAGTATTTTTGATTGTTAAATATCCCAAATAGAATATATATATATATATATATATATATATATATATATATATATATATATATATATATATATATATATATATATGTATATATGTATATGTATGTACTTCACTTCAAAATTTGCCAGCTCATACAGTCTGCCTTTGTGGTCCTCTTGAGGAATGTTAGAAAAAAAGAAAAAAATTAAGCTATATAGTAGAATCCTCTGCCCCCTCTTTAAAAACACATAGCCGAATCTCACTGTTGTGCATGTTCAAACTTTTCTTGATCTAACAGTTTTCTTTAGCACTGTGTGTGACTTTTTCTATTTCTCCCATTTACCTTTTTCACTGTTTAATGAGATCATTTCTGGGCTACAAGTCACTTGGTTATGTGGTAAACAGCCCACCACACACTATTATCTCTTGCTTTTTTTTATACATAGTTAATTTTTTTTATCAATAGTCAGAGTGCAAGCTGAATCAAATATTAGACACTGATTATTTGCTAAACAGCTGTAATAAGTTTTAATAATTAATTACCAAAATTAGATTTCTAGTTTTATGCACTGAAATAAATTTACAAATATGAATTCCCATTAAGTCATAAATTAATATACAGTCAAAGCGCCAGGGAAAAATTAGAGGATTTAAGGGTTTTTTAGAGGGGGGAGGGGGGGTGGCAGCATCGAATTCTCCTTCCTATTTTTCCCTTTTCTGTACGCTAAAATATCACTATACAGCTCAAGCAACAAGTTTCACTTCTCTGTGTCAAATACTCTTAAATCACCTTTCTCTGCTTGGTTGCTTTTAATAGTAAAATCTTTGCATGTGCATGCACACTAATAATTGCAATTGAAAAGCTCTTTCTCCTCTGTTTCATGATTGTTCCCTTTTTTTCCCTAACCACCACACTTCTCAACTTTCCCCTTTTCTATTTCTCTTTCAGTCTTGGTTCTTGTAATGGGCAAAGAAGGGGTCCATGGAGGCGGACTGAATAAGAAGGCATACTCAATGGCAAAATACTTGAGGGATTCGGGGTTCTAATGTAATTAAGCTTGTTTAGTTTCACTTGAGGGACAGAAAGAAGAAAGAAGTTTGCTGTTAAGCTTTCTCCTTCAAGCAGTTAATGTCTTGAAAAAAATTAATAGCAATCAATGGAAGAATGATGATAATTTCTTATGTCCCCGTGTCATCGGGGGGGAAAGACTTTTTTTTTTTTTTTCAGTTTTGTTCATTTGTCGTTTTTTTTTCTTTCCTTATGTACTCCAGTGTTGGTTTTAGTGATGGGAAAGGAAGGTACCCATGGAGGATCGCTCAACAAGCAAGCATATAGCATGGCTGATTACCTGAGGAAAGTTGGATACTAAAGCATCCCCTTCTCATCCACACAGCAGCTCACTTTAAAACACTACAACACACTACAAACCCAGTCATCTTCCCCTAGCCTCTTCCTTGCCCCCTTTAGTCAACATGACAACACTACCAGAAACAGTTAGTAGATTTATTGTTGTCTCTATCAGAGTCTGTTAATTTCTTGAAGGCTTTTTTTTTTGTTGTTGTTGTTGTATGCTCATTGTTCTCTAATTTTCTGAGTTTTGACATGTTTTTTGTGCCACAGTAAATCAAGCATGTTGGTTTTATGAAGGTTCATGACAAACACTAATGTACATACAATAGGTGTAAAATGAAGAATTAAAAAAAACTTGGACGACCCAGAATTTGTGTAGGTTCACAAGTCCATGAAGTGACTATATTGTCCAATTTTTTTTCCTTAGGCACTGCTAATGATCCAGCTTAAGATAGATTGATGCCTCTCAAGTGCTTTGAGTCCTTGCTGAGCTCTTATGGTCTTCCTTGTATACAGCATGTCCAGGATGGAAAAAGTGCATGCATATCTTTTAGGTCAATATCATCATTTCCAGTAACATTACCACCTTGTCTCAGCTTTGAAAATGAAGTTAGCCAATCAAATAACACTTTCTTATTGTTTTTACTCTGTTCTTGGTTTGACCCTGAGCTAATTTGATAAGCACCTTCAGCCCCTAACCCTGTGAACTGCTTCGCCCTTGCCCCAGCTACTTACACACTACCTTTTAAATTTGAACACCTTCCATAAAATGCTTTTGCTGTTGTATTTGGATGTGGTCTTGTAAGTCATTGGTCTAATGTTGGAATATTTTGAGTATGGTGGCAGATCAGCATTTACAAGGTTTGGGTTGAGTTGTTTCCCAAGAGCCTTCGCATCCCGGACTCTTTATGGACATTCCATCGCTAACAACAGCTCAGGCACTTAATAATTGTTGTTTGCCAGTTTCTTTTGTTTGTTTGTTTCTCTCAAGAAGTGTTGCCATCCCAATGTTCAGTCCATTTCACTTTGGGTTCTCCAATAGGACCAATGTTTTTTTTTGTTTTTTTTTTGCATCCAAAGGGATTAACAGAATTGCTCCAAACTGTTGTTGTAAAGGAGGATGACTGCTAGTTTCATCTGTTTTTGACTTTATAAAACAATTTTCAACACCTATACAAATACACAATGTAATCCTAAGCTCATTTCTATTAAACACTATTGCTAAGTTCACTGACTTAAAAAAAAAAAGTATATAAAAACTACCTGAACATTATTCATGAATGTCTTGAATCGATGAAATGGCAGTCTTATTGTTAATATCATCACAAATTTCTTAAACCCTTTTTACTTTTAATCTGTTATTTTCAAAAAAAGAAATAATTTGGAAGTCATTGCCTTGTAAACTAAATTGCGATGTATCAAACTGTCCTAGCACGGTACAAATGCTTCATTAAATAGACAAAAAAATTAAATCGTGTACACTAACTTTTTGGGATTTGGTGGTATTAGTTGGAAAAGACCACTAGTCTAAGTCAGTTGTATTGTGGAAACTTGTTAAATAAAGCTGTGTATCCTGTGCCATAATGTAGATCTGATCTGTTGCTACTGTGAGATGGGTTTTAATCGCTGCCGTGTAAGGAGTCAAACCTTCAGTGGCTTCTCTGAGGTTATAAAGTCATACTCCAGGGCTTTTGGAAAATGTACAGATTAAAGAAACATTAATTCATGTCTGGTTTTCTCAGTTTTTAAATTTGCCCAACTGATATTCAGCTCCATTTGCGTGGAATGAGAAATAATGTCATGGTTAAACCCCCTTGTTTACAGACAGATCAAATAAACTTATTCCAATCAGAAAATTGGTTTTCTTCAGTTGTTTGACTGTGTGTGTGTGTGTGTGTACAAATATATAAGTATATGCTTGTATGTATATGCATCTATGTGTGTGTGTGTGTGTGTGTGTGTGTGTGTGTGTGTGTATATTTTTAAACTCATTTCTAAACAATAGTGTGTATATATGTTTGTATATGCATGTATGTATATGTATATATATATATATATATATATATATATGTGTGTATGTATATGTGTGTGTGTGTGTGTGTGTGTGTGTGTGTGTGTGTGTATATGTATGTATGAAGAGTTCAGAGATCCGTTTGAAATTTCCATTGAAAATTTGCATTTTTCTCAGAATTTCATTTTAAAGACCTAAGTAGTCTGCCATAATCTTGAAATTACTGACCCTACACACAGGAACCTGGTACAAATGCTCATCTTCAAGGAAAATTTCAAATGGCTTTTGGAGGTTTTTGCATCTGATCTCTGTCTCTCTCTCTCTCTGTGTGTGTGTGTGTGTGTCTCAGAATTATTAGCCCTGTTAAATTTTTCTGTGTGTGTGTGTGTGTGTGTGTGTCAGAATTATTAGCCCTGTTAAATTTTTCACCAATTTCTGTGTAATGGAGAGATTTTTTGAACACATTTATACACATATATATATGTGTGTGTTTGTGTGTGCATACAGTTGAAGTCAGAATTATTAGCCACCTCATCCTGGCAAAGATAAAACAAATCAGTTATTAGAAGTGAGTTATTCAAACTTATATTTAGAAATTGGTGGTGCAGTAGGTGATGCTGTCGCCTCACAGCAAGAAGTTCGCTTATTCGATCCTCAGCTCAGTTGGCGTTTCTGTGTGGAGTTTGCATGTTCTCCCTGCGTTCGCATGCGTTTCCTCCGGGTGCTCCGGTTTTCCCCACAGTCCAAAGACTTGCTGTATAGGTGAATTGGGTAGGCTAAAATGTCGGTAGTGTATGAGTGTGTGTAAATGTGTGTGTGGGTGTTTTCCAGAGATGGGTTGCGGCTGGAAGGGCATACGCTGTGTAAAAATGTGCTGGATAAGTTGGCGGTTCATTCCGCTGTGGCGACCCCGGATTTATAAAGGTACTAAGCTGACAAGAAAATTAATGAATGTTTAGAAATGTGTTGCTAAAAAATCTACTCTCCGATAAACAGAAAACGAGGAAAAAATAATAATTCAGCTAATAACTCATGGGGCTAATATCTCTGACTTCAACTATATATATATAATGGGCAAAATGCGGGTAGATTTTAGCTGTGGTGGGTTAGACATACACCACCACTAGCCGCTTTGGCTGGTTGAAAGTGATTTTTAAATTGTTGTTTTCTTAAAAGCAGGGTTTGACAACAAGGATGGACCAATATGGGTGCAAATGCAAACGAGAATCGTACAAAATAAATAAAGAGTGCTCAGGTCCCTCTGTGTTGGTTTAGTGTTTTCACGTTTATGGAAAATAATAGGTTATTTTCATTCCCTTTAAAGTTCAAAATGATTGAACATAAACAAAGGAGGCTGAGAAACATGTTAGAATAACATTTCAGACACCACTTAAAAATCTTCAAATATTCAATGGGCAATTACTGCTACTAAAAGAATGGAGTAAATGTATAAGTGAAAGCAATTGGGAACAATAAAAACTTAAAATGGTAGTCCAAAATACCAAGTTTTTTATTAAAAGGACTTTGTTTGGCGCAGTACCAAACACCACAGCAGATAATATTGACCAAATATCTACAGTGCAACCAGAAAATTATTCATAGTGCTTCACTTTTTCCACATTTTTTGTTACAGCCTTTTTCCAAAATGGATTACATTCATTTATTTTCTTAAAATTCTACACACAATAGTGCAAAAAAGATGTCTTGAATTTGTTGTAAATTTATTAAAAATAAAAAACCTGAAAAATCACATGTACATAAGTATTCACAGCCTTTGCCGTGAAGCTGACCGGCCATCAAAGCTGAGTGATCAGGGAGAAAGGCCTTAGTCAGAGAGGTGATCAATAACCCGATGCTCACTCTGTCTGAGCTCCAGTGTTGTTCTGTGGAGAGAGCAGAACCTTGCAGAAGGACAATCATCTGTGCAGCAATCCACCAATCAGGCCTGTATAGTAGACTGTCCAGACAGAAGCCACTCCACATCTGGAATTTGCTAAAAGGCATCTGAAGGACTCTCAGACCATAAGAAAAAAGATTCTTTAATCTGATGTGACTAAAATAAACACTTTGGAGTTTGGAGTGAATGCCAGTCGTTACGTTAGGAGAAAACCAGGCACTGCTCATCACCAAGCTAATACCATCCCTACAGTGAAGCATGGTGGTGGCAGCATCATGCTGTGGGCGTTTTACAGCAGCAGGAACTGAGAGATTAGTCAGGATCAAGGCCGCTGCTGGCCAAAAGGGTGCCCTGTGTGAAATGTTACTGTGGTGCCCCCCCAAAGGAACAAAATCACACAAACATATACGTTTAAACATGTATTTATATGCATATAAACACTCAAAATTATACTTAAACATTTAAATATTTACATTAGAAAATAATAGTTTACATTAAAATAACACTGAAATGTCTTCTGCAGAAGCATTCCCATTTTCAAACATTTACAAAAGGTAAGGAATAAAGCCCTCTCTGTCCCTGTAGAGATGGACAGTCCTCAGGGCTGCATCATGCGTTCTGTAACTGCAGCTGCTGGTGTCTCTGGAGCTGGTCATACCACCTCATCTTCTTTTGTGACAAATTTCAGCATTAAACCAGCACATACAATACAGAAGAAATTAACATTTAAAGAAAAACTCACGACACACTATTAAAACAATGGGCTAGTCAAGCACTCTTCATAATGTGTCTAAACTACAACCAAAATGTAGATTTAACTTGCACTGTAATCTATGGTGACAAACACTGATCCTTGCTTTCAGTATAAATCAAGGACTTTTGTGGTTTAAGAACTGATGAGTGTATTTTTGAACAACAAACTTTGTTAGCATTCAGAAAGAAAATTATCATTAATGAATTCATGCAATAAAAATGATTTATGGCCTGCGGCTTACAGTAATTTGACCCACTGTATATTATTGATCTTTCAGAAATCACAGAATATTAGTCAGTTTTGTTATTTCATATAGTAATGTACAAAAATGAAAAACTGGGCCATTAAAAACACACCAATCCACTGATATAAAGACTAGGGAGACTTTACTGTCATTGCTGTGATACAAGCAATAACAACAGCAGCAATAATAAATGTATAGAAATAGACAGAACAATAAACAATGATAACTGCGGACACTTATATAATACATAGTTATATAACATAATAACTATAATAATAAATACAGTGAAATAATCGTGCAGTGCATGTGTATGTAGCTGCACTGTTAGCCCTTACCAGGTTTTTGTTTACAGTAGAATACTCTACTGTAATGGTACTCAGCTACTCACTGTAATGGTTTGGTTACAGTGACTAACTGGTAACAGTGTTGCCAGTTAATTACTGCAACTGAACCATTACAGTGAGTAGCTGGCAACAGTCTTGTCAGATAATTACTGTAATAGAGCAGTAGTGGAAACTGCTAACAGTTACTTTCTGTACTGTAGTGTTACAACTCACAGCATTATACTGCATACACATTAATGGTATGTCATTTAGAGTTATTGTAGTGTTGCTAAAATTAATCAGTATTCTTAAGTGTAATTAAATTAGAAAGCATATCAATTCTTCAGACAAATGCATTTTATTGTTTTGGCAGCAAACAAATATACAACAGAAAATGTACAACAAAATTAAAGAAATCAACAGATATCAATACATTTTCTATTTACAATGAAACAAAAAGGTTTAATGAAAGGTGTCAAACATTTAAATATCATCTGACATATAACAGAGGGCCACAGGTCTGCAGAGTTTAGCGTTAACTAATTAAACACACCTGATCAAACTAATTGAGGCTTATTAGATATCTACAGGTAATGTTGAAGCAGGGTGGGAGCCCTCCAGGAACAACATTGACAACATTTAAGCAAATGCCACCATTTATCACAATCACATATCCAATTAAAAACAATATAAATTAATTAATTAACAAACTCCATTCAAAGCAAAATAAATAAATAAATAAATAAATAAAATCGTTCAGCACTGATCCTTATGTTGTTCCAAACCTGTAGTAATAATAAAAAAAAAAAAATAAATAACCTGATTTATGAATTTATTTAAGAAATAATTTATTCTAGAAATATCACTTTTACTCACTTCATTTGATGTTTTCCAGTCAACTTCATTGAGCCTCTGCAAAAATTAAGCAGAGATTTTTTAATTTCGCCTTTAAATGTGTGTCAATCATATACAGTATAATACTTACTTTTGAATGAGCTCTAACGTGGCATTACTTGGCTCCTGATTTACAAGGTTAAAGTAATATAAGGTTAAAAACATAAAAAGATGCAAAAGAAAAAAATACATTTAATTAAGTTTAAGTTTTAAAAATTCTAATAAAGTAGCTTATCAAAAGAACACACACACATACTTACTCTAGATATGGTTAGAAACATGAAGCTCAAGAAAACAAGTGAAGTTTCACAAACTAATTTCGAGAGGAGCACGTGATATGATTGTGCACTGCTGGCCACTCATCCGTAATCAGTAATAATCCAATCAGAGTGATCCTAGCTTAATATAAATGGATCACTTTCTCCTTATCTCTTATTTTCTTCTTTTTGAAAGAATCCCCCCTTCCACCCCATCTCCTCCTTTTTCTCCCCTTCTAAAGGCTGATTTATACTTCTGCGTCAAATGCCAGCGTATGCTACGGCGCTGACGCATAGCCCTTCGCCGTGGCCGTCGGCGTCGCTGATGTGCACCTCTCAAAAATTGTAACTACACGTCGCAACGACGCGTCGCGCAAGCTCTGTGATTGGTCGGCTTGGTAGCGCTGACGAGTCTGGGCGGGACCGAGAGCCGCACGAATGGCGTGAGCTGGAAGCGAGCCCAATGGAGCGATTGTTTACAAGTGTGGAGTCCCGTGAAGGAGCTCCGGATGGAAAGTTTTGTTTTGTGTTTACCTCATAGTTAAAGTTGTTGCACGTCCGCCGGTTCCTGCCTCAAAATGAGCGAGTTTGAGCCTTTTGTACATCCAGGAAGTGTTCAGGAAAAGCAAAACAGCTGAGAAGAAACTAGACAAAGAGAAACATTTACACCTCACTGCCAACTAGCGTTTTGGAAGTGTTAATTCAGACCAACAAAGACAGCGCACAGAAGTTTAAATGCACAGCTACGCGCGTTGCATGTGCTGTGGGTCACGCCGGTCACTTGACGCAAAAGTATAAACCAGGCTTAAAGAGGGAGCGATCGAGACCTACCTGATCTCGGATCCCCTGATATGCTTCTAGACTTGGCGGGAGCCCTGGGCTCAAATATCTCAGAGCTCAGGGTTCTCTCCCGGGACAGCATGCCAAACCTGCTGTAAATGCCAAGCATATCTAAGTGGGAACTCTTGAAACATTTTTATCGTCCTTTGGAATTCACCATTGGAAACAGCTCTGAAAAACACTTAGCAACAAATTCACAACCTGGAACCTGACAGTGGAGGTTTGCGAATCCCTGTGATGATTCCTGTGCACGTAAGCTATAAGGGAGATTGGAATTGAATAGTTTTTATGTGTATACAATCAGCTTATTTGCCAAAAAGACTACATTATGGAAACAGCCGATATCCAATGAATAAATACACTTAAATGAAAGTAATGTAAGAAGTTATGTGAGGAGAGGCTAACTAGCTAACAATGTAACCTTCAAATACACAGTTCAAGATAACAACAATATAACTTAATGCACAGACTTACTTTAGAAACTCTCAAAAACAATTGAACACATTTTACTTACCCTTTGTAGATTCTTATTTATGGCTTAAACACCAGACTCTGCATCTGATTCTGAACTGCTAAACAGAGAATGGAGGACACTCAGAAGTAAACAAATCAAACACCTGGCTTGTGAAACTTTTTTCACAACTTTGAGTTTAGAATAAGACAGACATCCTGTGTATTTGTCAATGTCTAAATCGTTGTTTCCTGCATTAAGGTAAGTGCAATATTCTATATATAGCACCAAAAAGCATCAGAGAAGATGAAACAGTAATGGTTGAACATAAATTTACCATTTATTATCACAATTACCTGTGATGGCTACATAAAGTTAATTATTGTAATATATTCTTTGCACGACACAATTTCATACAAATCCTGCTCGTTTTACAGCAAAATACTGTTTCCTGTTATTACAGCAAACCATTGGCTATTTTACAGTTATTTACTGCATAATCTACAGTAAGGGTTAAGTGTAGTGTGCATACATAATTGTAAAAAATTGCACAAGTTAATAATAATATTGGAGTTTGTGTAATTATCATCAACATGGGGTAATAAAGGGGCAAACGCGAAAAGTCATAGAATATGTCCTGTCATGGTTTAAGCACAATGCATAGCAGCAAAGCAAAAAACTGAACGTGAACAACAACACATAAGGCAGCTTTTGTGCAGTTGTGATAAAGGTAAACGTTAGCCTCACTAATTTACTTACTAATTTCAGGCAAAAATATGTTTTCCAGATTCATAGAAGTTACCTGAGAGTGATGCACACGACTCACCTTGTACTTTTTACCTCTTCTTGGCTCCAGACTGTTGTTGTCTTTTCCCGGGCATAGAGCGGCATCTTGCATCCATTATAATTATATGCAGCTAGCAGCAGCAAAGAATAGTGGATTGAGCCATGCCACGCACACGCAGCTATGCGCATATGAAAAAAAAATTACTTCACATGTTTGTTTTTGCGTCCGTCATAATTATTTTTTTTATGTATAAAACAACATATTTATTTACACTCAGTTTATGTTAATATTAGTAAATAAATGTTTTTTTTTTTTGAGCAGCCGAGATGATGCCCCCCTCCGAAGTTGAGGCCCTACGCAGCCTGCGTATACTGCATATAGGGAGCGGTGGTACTGGTCAGGATAAAGGGAAAGATGAATGCAGCCATGTACAGAGACATCCTGAATGAAAACCTGCTTTCTTGACCTCAGACTGGGGTGACGGTTCATCTTCCAGTAGGACAATGACCCAAAGCACACCCCCAAAATATCAATGGAGGGGCTTCACAACAACTTGGGGAATGTCCTTGAGTGGCCCAGCCAGAGCTCAGACATAAATCCTATTATACATCTCCCGACTCTTGAGAGATCTGAAAATGGCTGTACAGCATCGCAGCCCATCCAACCTAGAGCTTGAGAGGTACTGTAAAGAGGAATAGCCCAAAAATTCCCAAAGACAGGTGTGACAAGCTTGTGGCATCATATTCAAAAAGACTTGAGGCTGTAATTGCTGCCAAAGGTGCATCAACAAAGTGTTGAGCAAAGGTTGTGAATACTGATGTACATGTGATTTTTCAGGTTTTTTATTTGTAATAAATTTGTAACAATTTCAAAAAATCTTTTTTTTCACATTGTCATTATGGAGTTTTGTGTGTAGAATTTTGAGGAAATAAATAGATTTAATCCATTTTGGACTAAGGCTGTAACATAAACAAATGTGGAAAAAGTGAAACGCTATGAATACTTTCCGAATGCACTGTAAGTAGGCTATGGTTTGGGTGATGTGAACCATGTCTGTTTTCAACCTTTTACAATATTTATGTATATTAAATATATTTTTTATGTATTTATTTAGTGTAGTATTTTTTTTTCTATTTAACCTCTAAATACAAAACAACATTTCTTTATTTTTAAAACATTTTCAGACTATTGTTCTACTAATAATGAATGGGTGGATTTTTTTTGTACTCAGGGCATGAAAATAAACTGATTGTTGTACCCATTCGTCATTATATTACTCATTATATTACTCAAGTAAATGTTATAATTTTTGTCAGAACATTTTGATGTTTGGTTAGCCAAAACAGCTAAGATGAGCTTATTTCTCCTACTTTTGTCTGACATTTATTTATTTATCTATTTATTATTTATGTATTTGGACGTTCTTTAATTAGCAATAGTTAAATACGTGATTTAGATTTTCCAACAGTTTGGTTAGGTTAAGAGTAGAAATAGACACTTGCCTTAATGAATGGAGTTGATGTTATTATTAAATAATGCATAATAAATTAAATGTTATTTTGCATCTTTTTAATGTCTGCCTGTATGGGTCAAATTGACATAAAATGTAGCAAATTATTGAAACTTTGTATGCATGTTCTTGACCCTAAATGAAAAAAGTAACAAAATACCAGACAGGCAGAATTGAACGGTAGCTAATACACATTAGTTACGCCTATTAAATGTTCATATTCAATCAGCAATACTTTCACTATACAATACAATACAATACTTTTGCCTACTTTTACAAATGCACTTTAAACTACAGCAAATACATAAGGTTATGATTTAACGTTAGTACAATTGAAAAAAGCATATAGAACAGAAATCACAAAGAAGAGCTAACAAGTGAAACCGTTAACAAACTTAATTTAACATGAAAAATGACGTTTGGTCATGTAATTAGTTAAATGATTCATTAGATGAATTTATAAGATCATGTTTTGATTTTGACTCCATTGTAATGTTTAAATAGTACAAATCTTTATAGTGGAACCAATGAGAAAAAACGACGGACGGTATTTGATGATACACAGACATGGCAGCGTACGTGTGCACGAGATTTTGTATAAACAAATTTAAAGACTCAGTTAGATTTATTCCGCGACGGTATCGAGTTAAAACAAAATGGGTAAGTAATAAGGTCACATGTATTAGTATTATAATCAAAATAACGTGAAATGTTCATATCGTCTCCTGTGTTCCAATAGGCAGCAACGAGGCCCAAGTTTCCAGCCACTGAACTTGCTCTGCACAGCTTTGACACAACATATAGTGTACAGTTCGGGGACTTGTGGCCCTCTATTCGTGTTGCCATGCTTTGTGAACAAAAATATGGAGCGCTAATAAACAGCTTCTATTCAGCATCTGGGGAAATCACAGATTTAGAAGCTGAAGGGTGTAGAGACTTCATAACTATTGACTGTTCTAGAAATGAGGTCCATAAGTCCTCACAGGACCCCACAACCCCTCACAACGATTCGACAGATCTGGAATCAGCTCCTCTTCAAACCAGTATAACTCCTGATATTAAATGTCTTGTTTTCCCCCGAGGAGACATATCTAGATTTAAGCCTGCAAGGTGAGGATTACAAAACGAATTTCTCCTTTCTTCTCTTTAGATGTTTATGTTTAGTGAGTTAAGAAGAGAAATCCTAATTGTTGTGTCTTCTTCACCTATTAAAACGTTATATTTGACCCGTAGCCAGAGGGGTTCGGGTGGTTCCAAAGACCCACCCCCCTTCTGACAAAGTCCAGAATTTGAGCTCATTTATCCAAGTTTTGACAGTATGCCATCATGACTTGTAAAAATAACCAATAGAAGAAGGCTTTAAGAAGAATAACCAATAAAGTAATCATCAAAAGAGGGCTTTTATTATTTAAATGGACAAATTTTGACTGAGGACATGAGCTGGCCAGTTTGTTATTCCCCTATAGGCTACAATTTCCAGTTTCAATGCGCATTTGTAAATAACCATAATTTTTTGTAAATAAAAATATTATGATAGCTCCTTGACAAAAATGTAGGAAGAATTTTGTTGCATCAAAAAGTGTGGTAATAACAATCTGACAAGCTAATTCAGCACAAACTATTGCTTAAAATATCTCTAAAATGCAGTATTTGAACCTTGAGTAACTGCAAATGGGTCCACTTTTTGAGAAAAAAGAACCACCATATTTTAATTAGCTGGCAACAGGTCTGTATATACATAGGAGAGAAAGCATTTGAAGGGGTTAAATGTTTTAGATAACATGATGATTAAATCTAAAAATATGTGTGAGATAAAAACGTACCCACTAAAATATGAAATATGTTTTTTATTTTTTAAAATATGATACAATCAACTTCTTGCTGACAAATAAGTAAAATCAAGTGATCCGAAGGATAGCGTAAATAAAATAAAAGTAAATAAATAAAAGTAAAATTATTAGGAGTCCTCTCTGTAAACAAATTTTTAAATTTATAATATGATCAAATAATTTGTTGGTATTTGATATGCGGTTTTGATATGTGAGATGTGAGATATTATTTTGGTTCTAAAAAAATAAATATGTATGTTTATATTTGTTTGTTTTGTTTTTTGTCTGTCTCCTGTAAATGTTGATGTTTGATAGTCAAAATGTATGATGGTCTTTTTCTTTTCTTTTTTAATATTGTAATGTACAAAGACCAAAAATGAACTTTTTATTGTTTTAATGCATACATAATGTGCTTTGCTTAATGGTTGTATTTTCATACTTTGATAATTATTATTTTTTCATTACTAAATTAAGTGTTGCAGTATTTACAAACCAGTTAATTGAGGGAAGTTGCTGATTTTAAAGATCATTCAGAATGCATAAGTAAATGATTAATAAACTAATCAGATTAGCACTTATAATTCGTATTATTCAGGCATATTAATAGTTAATTTGTATGTTAGTAAATGCTTTATTAACTCAACTCCATCCAATTTTGTCGCCTAATCTAAAGTGAAGACCATTCATGCTTTATAAATCCCTAATAAATGACAATTAAAGGCTCAGTTATATTCCACACAGGAAAATAAACAACTTTATTAATTTCTATTTATTTGAAGATGCACAAATACAACTGTATCAAATAAGAAATAAATCTTTGCAGTCTTGACTAAAATAAAAATTACTGTACATTGTTAAATAACATTGAAATGTTGTATCATAATATATTGTTCAATTATTGTTGTTGTTTTATCTAATTTTATGCTATTTTTTTACACTCAAGTTATTCAGCAATGTTTAAACATTACATAAATTTTACTTTTCAGATAAGATTGCAAAGGTTTATTTTTCATTTGATACTGAGCCTTTAATTGTTATTAGGGATTTATACAGCATAAATAGTCCTCACTTTAGATTAGGTCACAAAGCTAGATGAAGCTGAGTAAGTAAAGCACTTATTAACATACAAATGAACTATTATTGTATACCTTATTCATTCAACCATTCATATATTCATTCACTCATTTACTTATCGGCTTAATCCCTTTACTAATCTGGGGTTGCCACAGCGGAATGAACGGCCAACTCATTCAGCATATGTTTTATGCAGCGGATGCCCTTCTAGCAACAACCCATCACTGGGAATTACTCATATTCATTCCCATTCACACACATACACTAAGGAAAATTTTAGCTTACCTAGTTCACCTATAGCGAATATCTTTGGACTTGTGGGGGAAACCAGAGCACCCGGAGGAAACCCACGTGAACATGGGGAGAACATGCAATCTTCACACCGAAATGCCACCTGACTCAGTCGGGGCTCGAACCAGTGACCTTTTGCTGTGAGGCAATCATGCTCTATACCTGAACAATAATATGTAAATGTTTATTTGAATAGTTTATAAATCAGTTACTAACTCATTCTGGATGATCTTTAAAGACCTTGATTATTCTTAGTTACAAATAATTTGTAAATAATGCAATGCTGAATTTAGTTTTGAACAGTTCATCAGTAACAAAGTATGAAAAAACAACTATTAAGCACATTTTAAATGTGCTCATTCAATAAGTCAAGTTTACAGCGTTTGTATCTGCAGTTATAAACTGCCTACTAACACCTATTAATATAGAGTTGATGCTTAACAAACAATGAATTAACTATTAACGAAAGCTCAGTAGATGATTCATAGTGTGTAGTTATTATAGTGTTGCCAATGCTTCAACTTTTTTTTTTTTTCATCCTAAAACAATCTGTGCTATTAACACAGACCTGACAGCAGTGGTATTTTGGGCTATTATCTTCTGGATGCTGCTTCCGTGCTGCCTGTACTAGCGCTGGACGTCCGGCCTGGACAAACAGTGCTGGATCTGTGTGCGGCTCCTGGAGGAAAAACCCTTGCTCTGCTGCAGGCACATTCAGTCAGTACGTGAATCAAAAAATTGCTACAGCTTTCTAGAGGAAGAGATGCAAATCTGTACAAATAATGAAACGCATGTCTGTTTTTTTTTTTTGGCTCTTTTTAGATCACTTGTGGGCAAATGACTTATCAGTTTCCCGCACTGGTCGATTGCGCAAGATTCTTCAGAGCTACGTGCCTAAAGAGTTTCTGGATGAAGAAAATATTCACATCACTTGCATTGATGGTCGGGAGTTAGGGATGAGAGAGGAGAAGAGCTTTGATAGAGTAGGTATTGGTCAGAATG
Source organism: Danio rerio (assembly GCF_052040795.2). Lineage (NCBI taxonomy): Eukaryota > Metazoa > Chordata > Actinopteri > Cypriniformes > Danionidae > Danio > Danio rerio. The sequence continues at coordinate 10,832,585 of NC_141022.1, forward strand.
TCTGAAAATTAAGAAGAATTTTCAAGATAAGGCTCACTTTTTTTTTCAGTAGAACATCAGCTAAAGCTATGGACATTGGTTACTCATAAAATGCTAATTAACAGTTACAAGAAATTGAAGAGCGAAGATCTTTAAAGTCCCCATGAACCGGAAGCTGCAACCGTTTTTCTTTTCTTGTATTGTGACGCAGTTCCTAGAGAAACAGAATCTTAAATGAGAGAACAGTGGACTTGGCTTGTTTTTTCTACTGTGAGTTGAGTGGATCTAGTAAAAGAGGCATTTCTTTTTTTGCCTTTATTAAGTGGATAGGATAGTATTACAGACAGAAAGCGAAGTGGGAGAGAGAGTGGGGTTAGGGACGGGAAATGTCCTCGAGTCGGGATTTGAACTCGGGACACCCTGAAGTGCAACAACACCATATTTCGACGCACTAACCACTAGACTATTGCCATTTCTGTTTGTTCTTAAAACTGACAGTTGGAGCGATGTGATTAAATATGTTAGCCATGTCCAATTCCTAAGATGTATGTAATCTGACAAATTAAATGAAAAGAAAAACAGGAAGTGCTTTTTCAATTAAAAAATAGAAGAGCAAACAATTCTTGACACGCACAGATTGTTCAACACAAAACTAGCAACGTGAGCTAACAAAATCACATGGTTAGCTTTGATGTCATGGGGACTTTAAGACCTTTGTATTATTTTAGTACAGAAGGCCTCAATGTATTTTTACAAGCCAAAGGTAATCATTTTTGTTTTTTGCCTGTATATTTTATGTATTTTTTTTAGGCTTAATTTTTAGGTCCCAGCAGCTGTTTAGATGCATTTTATGAATCAGCAAGACCCATGGTCTACACCACCGGTGTCAGTTCCAGTTCCTGGAGGGCCGTAGCTCTGTACAGTTTAGTTAAAACCCTGCTTCAACATATTAAAGCTGGGGTCACACTGCACTTTTTATTCCATATACTTCCATTCATACGCACTTGAATGCGATAGACCAGAAACGCAAGCTCATGCAACAAGTTTCGCATTTTGCTACGTTCGAAGGTTCAAGCCTGGTGAAATCTGACACATGAAATTGCATCATGAAATTAGCATGAGACTATCGAAGACCAAAACATGACCTTTCTGGACAGAAATGTCATATATAGACCAATCGCTCGCTTTTTAAAATGTCTAACCATTTTGTTTAATACTGCCCCTTTTCACCGTGCTATACGACAGAATTTCACATGCTCAAAGTCTAGTGTGACCATGGCATTACCTGTAGGTTTCAAACAAGCCTGAAGGACTGAAGGAGAATTAGTTTGATCAGGTGTATTTAATTACAACTGAAAATAAACCATGCAGACCTGTGCTGTACACTTTTAGAAAACTTTTTTAAACAGTACCTATATAGGGTTATTCAGTTTGTAACAATAGCTGAACCATTTTTGGTGCTAAATAAAGCCTTTTTGATACGGTTCAGTAAAGAACCAGGCTTTGAAATTGGTATATAGAACTTTTAAAATATGATGATATTTTCATTAATAATAGTATAAAGGGTAAAATCCAAAAGCACATGGCAGTTGGGTGCTTTTGTTATTGATGTGAACTTAGCAAAAGCGGTAGTGCTCATACAACAATAATTAGCAAAATGCCTTAATCAATGGAAATTAATATTGGAAATTAAAAAATACACTAATGGGTAAAGCAAAAAACAACCAGGAAATGGACAAAGCAATGACCAAGTTCCAGTTCAACGTCTTCACAGTCCTCTATGAACCTTTTATGTGCATTTTAATAAAATTAAGTGTAGTTTTCTCTCTGCATGTGATGAGGTTATGATTTTACAACATCTGAAATACTCAAATGAGTTTGAAGTGTGTCTTTTGCATTTAAGTTAAAAGTAAATTTATGACAGCAAAAAGTAACAAAAATGGAGATTCAGAATGTGACCTTTACCGTTTTAAAATTAATAAGTTGTAGGATTTTTAAAAATATTTTAGCAATAGATTATGTATAAATAAGACAAATTAGTAGTAGGAAAATAGTTGCATTATGAAAGTTGTGGCTTACAACTAACATATTGTGAGTTCATTTATTGATGATAATACATAATTAATAATAGTTAAAAATCAATATAATAAATCGAATAAGTTTTGGGCTTGTCTTAAAAGCCTTGGTTGAGTATTTGTTTCTTGAGTGTTTAAAAATGTTGACACTTCAAACCATAAAAAAAAATTATAAATAAATGCAACACATGGCGAGAATCGGATATTTTGCTGGCCTTAACTTTTCATTTTTTAATACATTTTTGTGCTTTATATTTATATAAATAATACAGCATATGATATTTATGCATCTGTAATGTTACTTTGTGTTGTCATGCTTGCTATGTTATATTCTTGTATGAAAGGTGGGATGTTGCTGATTTTTTAAAAAACTACTTCTGCCCAGTATATTCTAACAGCACTAATGCTATTATAGTAAACAGTGAGAATTGTTCCATTACCCTTAGTTCATGTTTTATCTTCACACAGGTGCTGGTCGATGTTCCCTGCACAACAGACAGACACTCTGCAGTGGTGGAGGAGAACAATATATTTAAGAGGTCTAGGACCAAAGAGAGACAGAAGCTTCCACTCTTGCAAATCCAGCTTCTTGTGTAAGTTGATCTTCAAATGTGTGGAAAAAATACATTGAAAAGACAATAATTGATTTCATATATATACACACACCAGACATTTTATTAGGTGTGGGTATAGATATAAAGTGCTCCTCAGACGTATCCATTTTGGACCAGCAACTGTGTAAAAATTTAGTCACATCACATTTCTTCTCCTATTCTGTTGCTAGGGCTGCGTTCCACTCGACTTTTAGAACCTTTAGTGAACAAGGGAAGCTTATATGGACATACACTCAATCCATCAAATTTGACCCACGGAGTGAGTTGGCTTCATATGTCCACTTCAGCACCTACACTCACTGGCCACTTTATTAGGTACACCTGTCCAACTGCATGTTAATGCAAATTTTTAATCTGCCAATCACATCACAGCAACTCAATTCATCTAGGAATGTAGACATGGTCAAAAAGATCTGCTACAGTTTAAACTGAGCATCAGAATGGGAAAGAAAGGTGATTTAAGTGACTTTGAATGTGGCATGGTTGTTGGTGCCAGACAGGCTGGTCTGAGTATTTCAGAAACTGCTGATCTACTGGGAGTTTCACGCACAACCATTTCTAGTGTCGACAGACAATGGTCTGAAAAAGAGAAAATATCCAGTGAGTGGCAGTTCTTTGGGGGCAAATGCCTTATTGATGCCAGAGGTGAATGGCCAGACTGGTTCCAGCTGATAGAAAGGCAACAGTAACTCAAATAACTGCTTGTTACAACCAAGGTATGCAGAAAAGCATTTCTGAACAACATGTCAAACCTTGAGGCAGATGGGCTACAGCACCAGAAGACCACACCGGGTGGCACTATTGCCAGATAAGAACAGGAAACTGCGGCTACAATTTGCTCATCAAAATTGGACAATAGAAGATTGGAAAAATGTTGCCTGGTTGGACGAGTCTCGATTTCTGCTGCGACATTCAGATGCAAGTGTCAGAATTTGGCATCAACAACATGAAAACATGGATCCATCCTGCCTTGTATCAATGGTTCAGGCTGCTGGTGGTGGTGTACTTCCAGCAGGATTACGTCCCATGTTGTAAAGCATGAATCTTCTCAGACTGGTTTCTTGAACATGACAATTAGCTCACTGTATTACAATGTCCTCCATAGTCACCAGACCTCAAACCAACAGCACTGTTGGGATGTGGTGTACTGGGAGATTCCCACCATGGATGTGCAGCCGATAAATCTACAGGAACTGCGTGATGCTATCTCGTAAATGTGGACCAACATTTTTTGAAGAATATTTCCAGTACCTTGTTAAATCTATGCCATAAAGGCTTAAGGTAGTTCTGAAGGCAAAACGGTACTAATTAGGCATATCTAAAAAGTGTCCGGTGAGTGTACATGTCCCAGAATGTGATGTCACACATTCACACATGTTCTATTTAAACCTATTCAGATGTTTTGACAGTATTGGACAATTATGTAATGTAATCAATGACATGCATCCAAGGAAATGAGATGGAAGAAAGTTGGTAAATGAAGACATAAAAAAATGGACTGGAATCCAGACTGGCTCTGAACTTCAGCAGGTTTTTTAAACATGCTTGCATTAATTGAGCTGCTGTCATGTGATTGGCTGATTAGATATTTGCCTTAATGGTCAGTCAAACAGGTGGTAATAGTAATAAAGTGGTTGGTGAATGTATATTCCTGGCTAGCTTGACTTTTTAGAAGTGCTGGGCAAAAAATAATCATTATTAAACTCATCCAAAATAAGTTTGTTTTGATACAATTTAAGTGTGTGTACTGTGTATATTTATTATGTATATAAATACACATAGGCATGCATATATTAGAGAAAATGTTTATTTATTTTTAAAATATATATGTATATGATACTAGTTTTATGTAACATTTAAATACCTATGAAAAGATATTAATTCCTTTATTCATTTAATTATAAATTTTCTTTTCGGCTTAGTCCCTTTATTAATCTGGGGTCACCACAATGGAATGAACCGCTAACTTATCCAGCATTTGTTTTACGCTGCGGATGTCTTTCCAGCTGAAACCCATCAATGGGAATCATCCATACCTACTCATTCACACACATATATTACAGGCAATTTAGCTTATCCAATGCCAACTGACTCAGCTGAGGCTCAAACCAGCAACCTTCTTGCTGTGAGGCGATCGTCCTACTCACTGCGCCCCTGTGATGCCATGTAAAAGATTATTAAAATTATTATGAAATATTATTTAGTTTTGTTTCTATGTATGTGTATCACTTATACATAATAAATATATATATAATACACACACACACACACACACACACACACACACACACATATATATACATATGTGTGTGTGTGTGTGTGTTTGTGTGTGTGTATTATATATATATATATATATATATATATATATATATATATATATATATATATATATATATATATATATATATATATATATATATATATATATATATTGTATCAAAACAAATGCATGCTGCATTCTTCAAGACTTACTGAGAATAACCTGAAATTTCTTACTCTGTTCAGGACTGGCATCCAGGCTGCGCGGCAAGGAGGGCTGATAGTCTACTCTACGTGTTCCCTGTCCCAGCTGCAGAATGAGTGTGTGGTGCAACAGGCTATCAGTGTCGCTCAGGAAGAGTTGGGGATTACAGTGCAGGTTCAGGACCTCAGGTGGTTCACTCAGCGCTTTTCTGACACTTTCCACTTTGCGCCACAGTTAAGTGTCGGGGAACTGGTTTTACCACACCTGTGTGCCAACTTTGGACCAATTTATATGTGTAAATTACAAAGAATGAATTAGCAATTTTAAGATGAGCTCCGTTGTTGTTTTTTGCTGCCCCCTAGTGACCAGACATGGAACTTTCAAACGTTTTACTTCTTTAATGAAGAAAAAATAGCAAATGATGTGATCATTTTGTTAATTGTAAGTTATTATCAGTTATATATTAAACTTAGACATGATGCAAAAAATCTTACTTGTGTACTTTGGCAATCCAAAACCCATATGCTTGAGGTATGGGGATTTGTAATGTCAATGAAAGGGTTAGTTCACACAAAAGTAAAAATGTTGTTATTAATACTCACCCTCATGTTGTTTCAAACCCCTCAGACCTTCGTTCGTCCTCAGAACACAAATTAAGGTGTTTTAGATTAAATCTGAAAGCTCTTCCATCAACTATAGACAGCAATGCACCCAACTTGTTCAAAGTCTGAAAAATACGGAAAAAAAACTGACACAGAAGAAAAGAAACTGTTGAATAAAGTCATTATTTTTGTATTATGTTTTCACAAACGCATTATCATAGTTTCATCATATTTAAATAACATTTTAATATTTAAATAAAAAACTAAAAAAGGAATATTGTGAAGGAATTAGAACCTACCCAGTGTACAGTTGAAGATGTGTTTTCTTGACTGTAGTGTGACAGCATTGAAAGGTTTGCTTTGAAACCAAGTAAATGCACATGATATGATTCAGAAGTTCAGCAGGAAGCAATGAAAACAGAACACTGTTCATTGTATTTAACATGTTTGGCCAGTAGGGGGCGTCGACGCACTGTTATACAGCTGACTATTCGAGGTTAAACGTAGGCACATTTTAAACAGTCTGCAGGATTCATGGTATAGACCAGGGGTCACCAATCTCGTTCCTGCAGGGTTTAGCTCCAACTTGCCTCAACACACCTGCCTGGATGTTTCAAGTATACCTAGTAAGACCTTGATTAGCTTGTTCAGGTGTGTTTGATTAGGGTTGGAGCTAAAATCTGCAGGACACCTAACCTCCAGGAACAAGTTTAGACCAACATACCATGTCTTCTTTTATGCAGAAGCATAAAAGTATTTAAATTTTACAATTTACAAAGTAGTTTGTTCAGTAGTTAACTTGTGTGTAAAATGGAAACAAACAAAAAAGAAAAGTGTCTTTTCACAAATAATTAAGAAGATAATTAGTATAATGAAATTGTATTCATTTGTTTATACCCATAACCCTATAATGACCCATAAAGACCATTTTACCCAGAAGAAATATAAAAATCTAAAGAAACAAAAATGTTTTAGTAAAAAAGTTCAACTTTGCAAATGGCAGATGACCCTCAAAATACACATCACTTATTATATTTTGATATGTTTTGTTTTATTTTCTAATTCATTTGAGATCTTTTAAAGGTAGATTGATTTATTTCAGTGTCACTTGTATGTATGGAGCACCCAGGGCCGGATTAACCTATGGGCATTATGGGCACAGGCCTTGGGGCCCCTGCGAAGGGGTGAAAAAAAATGCATATTTTGGAGTGTCTATTTAGGCTGTGCATATACCGCACCTCGTTAAAATAAGCTAGTTGAGTGATTCGCGCCCATCACCGTTTGATTGACAGAGACAAAATAACTAAATAGCGCAGGCAACAGTGGTGTGAGGGGCGTAGCTTGGATTGCAACATGTTTTGATGCAATCAATCATGAACCCGGTTCGAATCCAGTGTCCGATGAACATGTTCTTCCTCTTTTTATCCATTACATATCAGATTTTGCCTACTCTTCATCACGAGGAAGACAAAGAGGAATCATTAATAAGTCTGTGTATTATAGAAGACTCAGATTCATAGAACTGGATTGGAAAGGTGTTACCCTGTATCCAAATCAGATGCTTTATAAGTTTGTAGAAGTAATACATAAAAAATACCCTTAAATATTAATTTTTTGTAGTACTTCTGTGAACTTGAACAAGTATATTAAAATCAATTAATTTTCACTAGTTTTATTAGTACTTTTTTTCAAAGTATGCTTTAAACGCTTTAAAAATAAGTTAAATCTTTGTAGACTTGTAATATATGTACTGTATTTCATTTATTTTAAAAATGCGGACAATACATTATAGATTAATTTTATTTAAAACATATTATATTCATCTTATTTTTTAATTCAACTATAGGGTTGCGGCTAGGTAGGGGGCCTACAAGACATTGTTCCCAGGGGCCTCTGAATTCTTAATCCGGGCCTGGGAGCACCTTCTGTTAAATTAGTTATGTTTTAATGTCAATTGTGCAACAGTAATGAAACAAATACATATTTTTCTCATATTTGACACACTTTTTAGGTACAATTTTTTTGTCAAAAATATGATTGCCTATTTTGGAAATACCTGCATAATGAACCCCTTTTTTGTCTGAAAGTAAACTTTTAGGCCAGTAAAACTAATTTATTATAATTGAACACTTTTCAGTCATATTTATGTTGTTTATTAACAAATTTGTAATATTTTCGAGCAGTCACAATTGAACTATTCAGTTAAATATTAAATTTTATTAATTTTATTGAAGTCCATTTTTATGGTACACGTAAATTAACAGTTTTCCAGTGTTTTGTGATTTCATGTCCATATTTTTTAGAGGTCCTCAATTATTTATGCTTTTGAATCACATTAGGAGACCTTGATCTTGCTTCTGACAACTTTAAACCTTAAAAAGTTTGAAAAAGTGACTTTTTGATGGTTTAAAGTAATATATTGTCTGGGTTGGTGTTGTATATTATGGTACATGTTATTTTTCAGGTTTATTTCTCAATATATTATCTATTTAATATTATATATTATTCAAACCACTAAATACCAATAAAAGTCACTGTGTTAAACTGTAGAGTTGAATTTTCAACATCAAACATGGACAGAACAGATATTTAAGTCATATGAAGCAATTCACAACTGTAAATAAATGGAAAACACTAAATTAAGAGACATTTTTACAATGTAAGGTTTATAATTCTTTCTGTAATTTTCTAAAATATTCACTTGTAGACTAATAGAATCATATTTAGTTGCAAAACATAAAATCTAATTTATTTATGTTTAAAGAAAGACATAATCTGAAATATATAATTGACTAAAAAATAAAAATGTAAATGTTTCCCAAATTGAATGAGTGAGAAATTGAATTTAAATGGTCATCACATATCTGCATCAGCTTGAAGACAAACAGTTTAAGACTCTGAGAATGAGTTTATCTCCAGCATATGCAGGCATTACACCTTATGAGTGTTCAGTAGCGTTTGTAGCAGATTCATTATAAGGATAAAGAGTGTCCTCTGCATGGCCTGATGTGTCTGCAGCACTTCTACAACTAATGTCTGCTCTTCGAGTGTGTCGTTTAGATTTGGCATCGGAGGTGTTTTGTTTTCTGCTAGCGTATAAAAGGTTCAATTTTCCCCCGGTTGTCCATGAACCTCGCGTCTATTCCGGGCAATGTAGCATGAAAAGGTGTGCGCATTTTAGGACGAGAGCCATCGACTCCCCGCCATCATTAAGCTGCTCGGAAACTGTTCCATCGCTGGCAGAGTCGAGATTGGCCGAGCAGTCGTTTACTCGCCGGCTTCTGGTTGAACATTAAGGACGCAAGAGGATACTAAAATGGGATGCTTTCCCCTCGTTTTCCCCTTCGCCTTTTATTCCACAGATGAGTGCAGATAATTTTCTGTGCGATTGTGAGTGATTACTGTATTACCGCGGTAATATAGGGTTATTTGAGAATGCAAAGAGAATTAATGACACATAAAAACTATTTTTGCATTGACTGCTTTCTCTCGGCTGGGATATTTCTCCATGCCTGCATCTTGTGATTACCTAAACGTATTGTAAATATGTGTTTCCTATGGGCTTTTACATAAATTTACATTTTTTAACACTCAGGAGACAGAGGGACCATTAGGGACGAGTTATTTTCATCTATACGTTTTATTCATTATTGACTTTGACACTGCTGAGGATGCCGGCGTCTGATCATAATAATGTAATGACAGAAACATGTCGCGAATATTGTCCAGACGCCGGGGCCTTATAATGATGGAGTCGCAGATGGCCGTAGGTGGGTGAAAGTCATAATGGCTTCCCTTGGAAAAGGCAAACATGAGTGTTTGAGGGGGGAGAAACTACTTATGATTCAATCGCATGGCACGGTATTCTGGCTGGAACTTTCGCAAAGTTTTCTTTAACACCACAGGGATCCTCTGAAAGTTCATGCTCATCCTTTTGATTCCAATTTGCATTTGAGATGCCCTGATTATTTACTAATGTAGAATAGTTATATTCAAAATGATCATTTCTGTCTTAAGACATGACTGATTTCTTCTGCGGTCCTACTGCTGTGAAAGTCAGTAAAGGTTCGTTGTTGTTTTTTTTTTTTGAACAGCTAAAGCATTCTTCTAAATGTCTTATTTTTTGTTAATACAGGTTTTAATAACATTAATCAGTCCCTTTGGGATCTTTCAAGTCTAATGTTTCTTTTTTTTTATATAAAGAAATTACAGATTTTTATGTAGTTTTAAAGTGAACACAAGAATTGATCACATAAGGTTTTGAGAATATTTGTCACAAATTCAGTCATTTTAGGCTACAATAAAACAATTAGGCCTCAAATGCTTTCCCAGAGATGGGTTGCGGCTGGAAGGGCATCCGCTGCATGAAAACGTGCTATAGTTTGCATGTTCTCCCCATGTTCGCGTGGGTTTCCTCCAGGTGCTCCGGTTTTCCCCACAGTCCAAAGACATGCGGTACAGATGCATTGGGTGAGCTAAATTGTCCGTAGTGTATGAGTTTGAATGAGTGTGTATGGATGTTTCCCAGAGGTGGGTTGCAGCTGGATGAGCATCTGCTGCGTGAAGCATATGCTGGATAAGTTGGTGGTTCATTCCGCTGTGGCGACCCCTAATTAAAAAAGGGACTAAGCCGACAAGAAAATGAATGAATGAATGAGGCCTCAAATGCAAGTCCTCTCAAAATCCTAGAGCAGAGATGCCCAAAATTTTTCATATAAAGGGAAAAAAACAAATATAATTGAGAGTCATGGGCCAAAATAAAAAATACCCAGTATGTTACATTAAAGTTGCCATGGGCAGTTTTCTAATTTATTAGAAAACATTACTTTAAATCGTATTAACTAATGCAGTATGACATTTAAAATAAAAACTTACTGTAATAAAAACATAAACAATCACATTTATAACACAGTGGAGCTTAATGCTCAATACACCGTTCAAGCAGAATCTGTCTTTGACTTGATTTGTCCTCTGTCCGTCGGGTGACAGTATTTAAATTAACATACTAAATCTGATTAATTTACACCATTTAATTAAGACAGTTAATTTCAGTTAGGTGGGCTGCACGGTGGCGCTACACAATCACCTCACAGCAAGAATGTTGCTGGTTCGAGTCCCAGCGGGGTCTGTTGGTATTTCTGTGTGGAGTTTGCATGTTCTGTCTGTGTTTGCGTGGGTTTCCTCCAGGTGCTTGGGTTTCCCCCACAAGTCAAAAGACATGTGCTATAGGTGAATTGGGTATGCTAAATTGGCCGTAGTATATGTGTGTGAATGAGTGTGTGTGGATGTTTCCCAGTGATGGGTGGCAGCTGGAAGGGTATCCGCTGCCTAAAACATATGCTGGATAAGTTGGCGGTTTATTCCGCTGTTGCAACCCCAGATTAATAAAGGGAAAATAAATGAATGAATGAATTTCAGTTAGCTTTAAAAATAAAACAAACAGACCAAAAGTTACATTAGATTTGAAATGATAATCTCTAAACCATCCCCATCTGTAATGACAGATTTTCTATTTTCGATTTGGCTCAGTAGGTGTCACTTGAGTCAATGCTTTACCTCTGTCATTTTAAAAGTTTACTTTACCCCAAAAATACTAATATTTTGTCATCATTTACTCACCCTTGTGCTGTTTAAAACTTTTGCTCATCATAGACAAATAAAACTAAGTCAATATAACATTTTAATATGAACATCTGGTCTGAAAGTCTGTTCACCCAAACGTCTTCTATTTTAAAATGATTTATAAGCTGATTATTTAGAATCTTCTGAAGAGACAATGTGTTTTTAATATGGACAGTTTTAATTTGGCTTTTATTCTCATAAATTCATATATGTATATAGGAATATTTACAATATTCAGGCTTAACCTATCTATGAAAACTCATTTAAAGTTCTTGCTGAATTTTAAACATGCTAATGAGACACACGCACACACAAACACACACAAAAATAAAAATAAAACAAATTAGTTCTTGCAAAAGGCGGCATTGCAGAAATGAGTCTAATTGGTTCTTGCAGGTCAATCTTGCTACATGACACAAGAAGGAACTTCATTGCTCATCTATAATGTTTGATCATCCTGCAGAATCTCAGACGTGATGTGTGATATTGAAAGAATGAATCTTGTTGATCTTGGCAGAAATTCGAATGTGCAGGGTAACACAAAGATAAACAAGGATTAAAAGTCTTCTTCTATAATTGTACTGACATGCAGCTGTGGTGATAAAGACCTCATTGTTTCTTTGTGAAAACTTAAACTTACAATTTAACATGTAAGACTGAGTGAACATTGACTAAGCTGAGAAATGCTGCGTAATATGGAACAATGAAATCTAATTGGTTCTCACACATCAAGAAAGCATACTTGAGCTTTTATGATGAAAATCTTTGGAAAAGTGATGTGAGGATCCACGTGATGGAAAAATGTCCACTGATTAATGTTTATGTGATAGCCTAAATTAAATCTGTTAAACATCAAATTATTGGGTCTCTTTAGAAGACTTCTATTAAACCACTCTAATCAAATTACTTTTGTAAATGGTTAGTTCACGCAAAAATAAAAATTCTGTCAATAATCACCCTCATGTAGTCAAATCCCTGGGACATTCAATCATCTTTAGAACACAAATGAAATCTGAGAGCATAGACAGCAGAGGTCCTGAGGATGAAAGATCACTTGGATTTTAACTAAAATATCTTCATTTTATTTAAAACATCCTCCAGGGATGAAAGAAGGTCTTGGGGGTTTGGAAAAACATGAGGGTGAGCAATTATTTACAAAATTTTCCTTTTTTGTTTAACTATCATGTAATTAACGTTTTTAACTACCAGAGTTTTGCTTGATTATACTTTTAACGGAGGAGGGAAATCTTACGCCATTAAATTTTTATTTTTGTTCTCATTTTGGCGAACTACCCAAACTTGATATATTCTGTTTATATTTGTTTAATTGTACAGTACGTTGAAATCTCTGTGCCTAATTGTTCCATTTATTTTAGTCCTCATGTTATTTGATGCCGTATAGACATCAGTAAATCTCTGTACTCCATGCTTGTTCTAATGTCCACAAGCTGTTAACACCATATTCACATAAAGATACCGGCTGACCTGAGGCGCCTCAGCGATAAGATATCTGATTGTTGTGGGTGTCGTGAGGCTCTGTCCTGAGGCTTATTTTACTGCAGTCGCATCTTAAGCGCCCAGCATGAGGCCAGAGCTGCAGCGCTCACTCCTCACATAGTGAATCAAGGGTGGACGGGCCTAGGGGTCTTTTTTATGATGAGACGGTCAACTCTGGGCCTAAATGTCAAAGCCGTGGCGTGTATATGTGATGTAATTATACTAAAATTTTTAATATATTGAATTAAATTACAGATATTTAAAATTTTGAATATCGGAAAATTGAAATCTAGTCTGAATTTGTGGTGAGAATTATAATCAATATATATTCTTTTGTGTAATAATTAACAAAAACAAAGTACAGAAAGATAAATTTCTGTGAAGTGACTATCATTTACATAATGTTTGAGAGTTTGTAATATATTGTAAAACCGTAATATTGTGAAATATATTTTCAATTTACTATTTGAGTATATAAAGTATCATTAATTCCTATGATGGCAACTCAAAATTTTTCCTTCAGAAATCAGGCTAATATGCAGATTGTTTGCTTATTTTTATCAGTGTTGAAATCCATTGTTTATATTTTTTGGCATCTTTGAGATACAATAAAATTTTTGGTAAGTAAGATAAAACTGAAATATAAACAATAAAACAATATACATACTTTAATTAAATCCCAAGGACACATAAAAATGATTTAAAGGGCAGCCATTTTACCCCTTTTTCAAGATTTAAGATAAGTCTTTTGTGTCTCCAGAATGTGTCTGTAAAGTTTCAGCTCAAAACACCCATCAGATTATTTATTGTAGCTTTCAGAATATTTTTTTTTTTGCTCTAAACACATTATAGCTGTTTTTGTGGCCTGTTTAAAGATAAATCTCCCCGCTCACATTTCCACATGCCTGTCAAAGTGTGCCTTAATCTCTGCCATGGCTGCGTCAGATAAACACCACAGTGACAGACACGAAGAAGCAGATCTCACATAACGTTTATGAGAAACACTACAGTAAGAACTTTCCCAATGAATATTGGAGGTATTTGTTGTGGAAGTAATTCAAGCCTTTCTGCAATGATGAGTCACACACAATGTGGTTACAAAGTTCACTCGCAGACACCCCACGCTTTTGCACAGCAAATGTGACAGTATACACATTAAAATCCACTGCTTCATGGATATGTGTTATGTTAATGTACAAAATAAACCTGATTTAACATCCACAAACCAGGATTGAAAGTCTTCTTTTATAATTGTACTGACATGCAGCTGTGGTGATAAAGATGGTAAAATGGCTGTAATTCATTACAAACATGCACTGTTTTAAAAACGTTTTAAACTTGTAAAACTCATTCTTGATCACATTCAATAATGATTGATGTCTTGTTGATATCATTATACACTTTACTATAGAGATATATTAATATCGTCTATCAATCAATTCTGTGGGCGGTAAAACCGCACACCTACGTCATGTTGCGGTGGCCCTCAAAATAGGAGGAATTTGAATCCTATAAACATCAGAAAATGTAAAAAAAAAGAGAGTTGTTGTCTTTATATCACTGCAATAAGACAGTGGACACACTATACCTACACACAGTTCTGTCCAAACTGCTTACAAAAGATCATTTTCATCATAGGTGCCCTTTAAATTAACACTAAAGGTATTTATAATGTTGCAAAACAAGATTTCAGGTAAATGCTATACAGTACATTTGAACTTCCAGAAAGAAAGGAAGAAAAATGTTAAGCGGCAAAGATCGTTAATAAATACATATTAATTATATATTAATTATACATTAATGAATATTAAACAATTATTATAAATCATCAAATAAGCATATTAGAGTGATTTCTCAACGATCTTGCCACAGCAAAGACTGAAATAATGGCTTCATTATCACATTAATAAATTACATTTTTAAATATATAGAAATAAAAGAGTTCATTTTTAGAAGAATTACTGCAAGTAAATGCAAACTTAGTAAGTGGAAAATCTAAGCAATAAATAAATAAATAAAAAATCACAAGCATTCCCAACTTTTGACTCCTAATGTGGTCATTGTCTCCAGCGGATCCATCATTACTAATGCCCCGCATCATTCAGATAATCACAGTTAAAACATTTTGCTGAAGCAGCGTTCTACGAACCGTCCCATGATGCTTAGCGCACCATACATCTTCCCGCTTAATCTACCATTAAGAAAATAAATCCTCGCATGCAACGGCCATTTTAATACATTTTTTATACCCGGGATTGTCTGCTTTCCTTAGCAAAGTGTCTGGCGTAACTCTTGAGTGTCCGGTGGAGACTTAATCCACATGACTGTGTCCCGCATTCAAAGAGCGCTGAGCTTCCCTCCGCATGCCCACAATGCCACTCTTCCCCTCTGAAAGGTATGTGTAGTGTGGCATTGATGTGTAATTACGTGTGACTGAAACAGCGCCTTGGTGACAGGCTCTGCAGGCCTGCGGTTGGCTTGGGTGAGCTCTCCCCAGAAAAGAGGGGTTTTCTTTGCCCTTAAGAGGATTAAGTGGGGTTGTGATAACAGAGGGATAAAAAGACGAGAATTGAATCAGAAAAGAGAGCTGGGACCGAAGAGGGCGACCTTTCGCAAGCGAGTTCAGACACCTGTTGTCATCGTCTCGTCATCGACTACATCATTACTTTGAATTTTTTAATTCACGACAATATTGGATTGATGTTCGTGCATGTTGTGTTTCTGCCTTGGCTCTTTTCTGAGTGAGCCGTATTGCTTTCTTTGATGTGTATCTGAGCAATGTGCTGTTAGAGAGATTTACCTCAGCTGACAGCTTGGAGAGTATGTGGCAAAATTGCAGTGCCAGCGGGCTAAAAGAATGCTGGGAACAGGATTAGGATCATATTCTGGCAGTGCCTGTCACTTCCTCAATGGGCCGGGGTTTCTTGTGGTGGCAGCTTTCATTCTCCATGCAGCTAAAACCAAAAAGGAGAGCATGAAGGGGGTAAAAAAAAGCTTCTGATTGAATGGTACACTGTGATTTTTGTGCTATAGGCGTGCTTGAGGTCTGTTTTGTGCTTGTGTGTGTCTGACTGTGACACCTGATTAAACACAGAGTTTAGTTATAATTTAATTTGGATGCTGCAGAGGTGAATAGCTGTAGGTATCGCTGTTGCCTAGAATTAACACTTAGGAGGGTCAAACTTGATTTTGGCCAATGTTTATTGGACTTTTTGTTCTTTTTCAGGGATTCACCAATATAGATTTTAACACTTTCAATTAGGGCTGGGCGATATGGCAAAAATGCAATCTCGATAGCTATTTTCCATATTGACCAATAACGATATACATTTCGATATAAGTTGTTAATGCTTCCAGATTTGAAAGAGTACTGAGTACAAATGACTGACACACAACAATTAGAGAGTCCATTAAATGTCATAACATATTTTCGGCTGATAAATTAGACTCCCATTGTTGCACATTTCTGTTGTTTGATTGGCTTTTAGATCAATATAGGTTAAACAAGTCTTGAGCTTATCGTTGTTATTGACGTCAATTTGATCATGATTCGATATAATATCGTTTACCGGCCCAGCCCTACTTTTAAATTAGCTAACCATTAACCTCTCTTTTAAGTTTGCTCAATATGAAAATTTTGATCAGTATTGATATCTAATAACTCTTTAAATGTAGATAACCAGTGGCTTTAATAACTATATTTTAGAGATGTTCCAGTGTGTAAACTTTGGTCAGTACTAATAGCTGATAACTCTTTTAAAGGGGTAGTTTTTTTTATTATTCTTTCTGTTTACTCATGCTCAAAGGATTCACATCTCTTGTGTTAATTCTTCTGTTAAACACAAAACAAGATATTCTGAATAATGTTGTAAAAAAAAGCAACCATCAACCTCCATAGTACAAAAAAAAAAACTTTTCAAGAGTTCACACTTAGCTGATGATTGGTAATAAGCTTGTTTGGCATGCTGTCCCGGGAGAGAGCCCTGAGCTTATAAAATCCTCGAGCCCTTAGCTCCTTCCTGTTAGCAGGGCGAGAGGGGAGTTTGAGCTCAGGTAGATCATGATGAATTCCACCCAACTTATTTCTGACTAATGACAGATATGGGATGGCTAAGGAGAGATACAGCTTGCTAAGACTATGATGCCAATTTTGTGTGTTCAATCTACTTATGCTGAGTTTAGACTGCATGATTGTATCCCCGATTTTGACTCGCGGACAGGTTTTGAGAAATCACAGGCAAATTTCTGAAATCACAGGCAAATCGGTGCTCATGCACATGAGTCACATAATGTGAACTATCTAAGACGCGATCTGAAAGAATCGCTGATGAGTCGCCGATGCCTGTGAGATATTTGGCGTGCTAAATATCTGGAGCTGTCAGCGATTCAAGTCATGCAGTGTGAAATGAGTTTTGACTGAAAATAACATCAGCGATCGCCTAAAGCCAATGAGAGAGCAGCATTCACTACCTGCAGGTCAGCGGGAGCTGGGGGAGAATTTAAAAGTGCTCATTTTTTAGTTTATTTGGATCCAAGAAATGAAGGAAAAACAAGTGGAGCACCCGTGTCTGTTTGTATGACATGTCATACAGAAAGTTAAAAAAGATAGCTGAGTACAAATTGCTAATTCGCTTCGAACTCAGGTCAGCAAATATGTACATTTTCTACCCCATTAAAAGCTTCTTTTTCATTATGTAGGTAATACCAAAAGATATGTGTTTTTTGGTTGTGAGACGTAGTTTGAACAAAGTTGTCTGCGATTCTTCCTATTGTAAAGTCATCCAATGTGAAAGCCCCTGTCGCCGATCCGTCTTGCAGTGTAAAGAAAGCAGCGACAAAATGCTAGCCCAGATAGTCATGCAGTGTGAAAACATCTGACACAATTACTTTGAAAATCTTGCAGTCTGAACTCGGCATTAGCTTGTGTGTTTTATGGACTGTAGGAGGAAACCGGGGAACCTGGGTAAAACCAACACAATCTCACGGCAATTTGTAACTTTTTGATTTAGTTTATGTATGAATTCGTACAATCTAATTCGTACAATTTAGTACAACTTGCTCATCCCCCAATGACGGTTGGTTTTAGGCGTGGGGTTAGTTGCCATGCCTCCTTTTTAAAATTGTACAATTTCGTACGACTGAACTGGCACAAATTTGTACAGATTTGCTACTAAACTGGCAAAACGTAAAATATTTACGTTTTCTCGTGAGAATAGGCTGGTAAAACCAACGCAAGTACAGGGATAATGAGCAAACTCCGCACAGAAATGTTGACTGGTTTAGTAGGGGCTTTAACCAGAGACATTCTTGCTGTGAGGGAACAGTGCTAATCACTGGGCCACCATGTTACCAATCTAGAAAGAAAGGGGGAATAGGGGTGGAAGGGGGGATTCTTTAAGACGCAAATACTAAAATAAGAAACTCTGGATATTTATAGTGAGTTAGTAATCATCTGATAGAGAATCAATCATAGACTAATGCGGGACAAGATGTGGACAATTTTAAGCACGTGATCCTCACAAAATTAGTTTAAAAATAAACTTCACTTGAAATAAATTGCTGTGTTCTCTGTGTATAGTTGTTTGTGCTAAATATAGAAGAAATAAAACCCAAATAGGCTTAGAACAAGTGGAGCATGAGTAAATTATGATAAACATTTTATTTTTGGGCGCACCATCTCTTAAAATGGGATCATAAATAACCCCCAAAACACTTTTGAATTATTATGTGTTACTATATAATAACTCTTTTCATTTGGAATACTGATATGCATAATCCTTTCGATCTTATATACATGTAAATGAATTTTTAAAACGATTTTACTTTAAAACATAATCTATACAAAACAAGGAAAAAAAATATTTTCTAGATTATTTTCTAAATTTGCTAATTATTTTTTATGCAGTGTAAAATTGCTACATAGACTAAATTTTGTCTTTCCTTTTGCGTAATATTTCTAAAATGTGCGTCTACTTACTGTGACATCATGAGTAAAACACTAGTCAAAGCATTCACAGTGTGCTGGAAATAATCCAGAATTGATCTGCTGCAATATATATATATATATATATATATATATATATATATATATATATATATATATATATATATATATATATATATATATATAAATATATATATACACACACACACACACACACACACACAGTTGAAGTCAGAATTATTAGCCCCCCTTTGAATATTTTTTTCTTTTTTAAATATTTCCCAAATTATGTTTAACAGAGCAAGGAAATTTTTACAGTATGTCTGATAATGTTTTTCTTCTGGAGAAGGTCTTATTTGTTTTATTTCGACTAGAATAAAAGCAATTAAAAAATTTTTACCACTATTTTAAGGACAAAATTATTAGCTAACTAATTTTTTTTTCTGATAGTCTACAAAACAAACCATCGTCATACGATAACTTGTCCTAACCTGCCAACTTAACCTAATTAACCTAGTTAAGCCTTTTGATGTCACTTTAAGCTGTATAAAAGTGTCTTGAAAAATATCTAATAAAATATTACTGTCATCATGACAAAGATAAAATCAATCAGTGATTAGAAATTAGTTATTAAAACTATTATGTTTAAAAATGTGTTCAAAAAAAATCTCTCCGTTAAAAAGAAATTGGGGAAAAAATAAACAGGGGGGCTAATAATTCTGACTTCAATCAGTTCATTAAATATAGGCGTTTTTCCACATTTATTTTATCAGAGATATGTATCCCTACTTTATTCTCCACTCCTAAAAAAAATTATTCAAAGATGATTCATCTGAGTTACTACTTTTTTTAGGGTATGTGGTTGTAAACAATTTATTTGCGCTGAATTTGAACAAACAAATGAAGTTGAGCATTACTAAATTTAATTAGTTTGTTTAAATTCAGCCTATTTCCCAGAGATGGGTTGCGGCTAAAA
The DNA here is from genome assembly GCF_052040795.2 of Danio rerio. NCBI lineage: Eukaryota > Metazoa > Chordata > Actinopteri > Cypriniformes > Danionidae > Danio > Danio rerio. The sequence continues at coordinate 10,852,358 of NC_141022.1, forward strand.
GGGCATCCACTGCGTAAAAAAAACTTGCTGGATAAGTTGGCGGTTCATTCCGCTGTGGCGACCCCAGATTAATAAAGGGACTAAGCCGACAAGAAAATGAATGAATGACTGAAAAATTCAGCCTATATAAATCACCTTTATAAACTTTGCTGGAACCTTTTTTTTAATATTGCAGACACTATGTTGATAACCTAATTATAAAATCACAAAGACTGTTGTAATGATATGTAATCCGAAGCAAGACACTGTGGTCTTTTAAAATGCATAGCTTATTGTAACAGTTTTCATTGATTTGAAGCAGATTTGCAGTAAATGATCCGTCTCTTCAAGAGCCCTGAGTTTAAAAAATTATGAATACAATTATTAATTTAGCACACACTTTTATCCAGAGCGACTTATAAGTTATAAAATTAAACAATGCAGCGCAATCGCAAATTACATTGAAGCAGACCCATAGACATCTTTCCAAGTTTTGACTTCCCAAATCAATTTAAATTACTTGTAGCAACAATAAAAATTTCAATTAGATGTTTTTCCCCCTTTCTTCTGCCTATTTTGGTATCAGTATTGATGACTGGTTATTTTTTACATCGCTGGCCAAGGAGGCAAAAGGCTAGTTTTATGTTCTGTTTGAACTGCTGGCAATAAATATAATTGACACGCAATTTAATTCTGTGTTATACAACAGTGTTTCTCAACCACGTTCTTGGAGGACCACCAGCACTGCACATTTACTAGGTCTCTTTAACCCAACACACCTGATTCAGATAATCAACTAATTAGCAGAGACTGAAAGACCTGTAATGGGTGTGACAGACAAAGGAGACATCCACAACATGCAGTGTCGGTGGTCCTACAGGAATGTGGTTGAGAAGCACTGTCCTAAAGCACTGTACACAATTAAGTAAATTGTTAGTATGTTGAGCTGTCACATAATTTGTTTTAAACCCCTGGAGGCGGTTTGTTTTTGCATCTGGCTGGTCTCAAAAACGATGATTGGCTTCAACATTTTTGCCGTTTGCATGTTGGTGCTAATTTTTATTTAATTTAATTGTTTTAAAATCTGCCTATCTGCCATCCCATGTGTGTTTTGATCTACTCAAAAGGTTGAATGTTAGAACGCTTTACAATCAGCTGTATTTAAATATGGCATAAAGCACTTTAAAATGCAGTTAGCAGCCCCATCAAGGGCACTAAGAACATGGTGGCGGTGGCGGCATCAAGCCTCTGGTAAAATGCACACACAGGGGAGACCCTCTTTATGTGAGCAAAGGGCTTATGCATTTTGACAAACCACACTGTTTAAAATATAATAGCAGCATAATCACGGCCCCAGGCTGTCATTCTTCAGCATAATGGGCTGCTTATTCATCTGGGGTGGCTTATGTCCCCACAACGGTTTTATTTCCCAAGATTACCTTGTTTTCTTGCTCTGGTTTTCTTGTTTTCTACTGTATCACCTTGCTTTGATTTTAACATCAGCTTGTTTCTCAGCTACATCCTGAATTCACTTGATTTGTTTTTCTAATGTAGACAAAAATAAATAATAAAAAACTTTAAATCTAAAAAACAAAACAAAAAAACTAAATAGTTTAAATAAATATAATCCTGAAAACTATTATTAGTCACAGTTTAATTCAGTTTTAACAATGCAAAAAATACAGTATATATTTATAAAGATGTCCAAGCAATGTTTTATTGAAGTTTTATTTTACAAGTTTGTAAATCTACAGTTGACATAGGGAAAAATGTGTATACTTCTGGAACACTCTCCACCAATATAGGCTACAAATTCACCACTTTGCGTAGTGACGTGAGTGACTGTATATTGATGTCCACAGTGACGATGAAAGAGCTACATAGACGACCAGACTGTATAGGTTAAATAATCTGGGGGTGACGCAGTCGGGCTGTGCGGCCCACTCAGTACAATCTTACAAAGAGACGGCTACCAGAATCATCACAGGGTTAAATTCTTTTCAATCTAAAACATAGAACTTTTACATTTTTGCCTTACCAGTAAACATTTATAAAGACTTTGTATTTTACATATTAAAATACTTTACAAACACAATGAGAGCTCAGCACTGTGAGGTAACAGATGAGCAGAGAGAGGGGGGAGCTGCCATACATGGAAGTGCTTTGCTTTCCTGTTCTGACCACTGTTCCTGTTGCAACATTTATAGGCGTGTAAGCTAGTGTTCATGAGAGTATTTTCCCTCTGAGTGTTAATATGGCAATCTCCAATGATATCCATGGTCTATAATTGCATTCCTTCCTCCGCCTGAGGCTACATGTAATTAAAAGCTTTGCATATGTAGTCAATGAAATAATTTGCTCATTACCCAACCATCCTCAATTTACCGTGGTTTAATCCTGACCATTAAACAGGTTAGGTTTAATTAATCTATTTAGTTGTGCAAGATTTACATTTACAAGGTAATTTCTGTGGTGTGTAATTTGAGAAGCGTGATAATTAAATTAAAAGAAAGTTCAGATTCTGCTGTGTAGTGCATGCAACCCGCCGAGATCCTCTCTGAAAAAAGTGCTTATATCAAACATCTAAGCCTGTCCAAAACGTATAAATAACACTAATCCTAATCCAGGGCCTGCTTGTCTTTTTAAGCAAACTGGTGATTTTAATATCTTACTGAATTAAATGAGAGATTCATAATTAACAAGCCCTCTAAATTGGAAACAAGTCTCGATTTGCCTCTTCTGAAACTTTAGTGTAGTCAAGAGAAATTAACTCTTAAAAGTAAAGGTTCCAAGAGATACGGTTTGTAGTTTGGTGAACAGTTCTTAGATGAACACTCTTTTATGAACATTTTTACAGCCTTTTTTTGTGTGAAGAAATGCTTCCATGGAGATTTTTGACTAAATCATCAATGCTGATAAAGAACCCTTATTTTTAAGTGTAACACAATGTTTCGTTTTATTGAGGATTGGCCCTAACTTTAGAAGTCCAGCTGGCGTGTTAGTAGTGGTAGAGAGATGTTCCCTTGCTCAGTAGTTTTCAGTCTCCTGCTCAGTTGGGCAGTGTGTCCAGGCCCAGTGATGCCGCATGTTGTTTGGCTCGCAAACGTAGGTTCTCAATGCTGGTGGTCTTGCTGTTGTGGCTAGGAAGGCCTCCAGAGGCCTGCAGCAGGGGGCTGTTCCAAACCTGCTGCGCGTGGTGAGATAGAGACTGATAGTAGGACTGGCACGGGAGGGAACCCAGGGGTGCTGGCATGTTGACGTTCATGCCTAGGTATGGTATAGATGATGGGGTCGCCATGTCGAAAGACGGATAGTGAACTAGGTTGTTGGTAGCAGCCATATGCTGGCGAAACTGCTCCTGCAGACGGAAGAGGCTCAGCGGAGACGAGGAGTACGAGTGACTCTGAGAGATCCCGCCCGTCACCCCGCTAGAGGAAGAGGAGATGGCTGGGGAGCCAAGAGGAGAATCTAAGGAAAGAAAGATTGTTGGTGACATTTAGATCAGAATTATAATTCTTGTTATTCTTTAACCCCTCATAAATATTTGTTTTAGTATTTTGGTATCCTAAAAGAAGTTCCAAAAGGTTTTCACATCAATCTCATATACAAACTTTAGTTCCTTAAATCATAGATGTGAAGAAAATTGTAATAATCCAAAGATATGTTTTTGCTGTGCAGTACCTTTCATGCAATCTGTAACTTTCATGGAAGCTTTCATTGAACTTTCATCGCACAAAAAAGGTCTGTATAGTGGAGAAATGTTCTTAAGTTTTTTATTTTTTTTTTGAACAGTTGTTTGGAAAAGTGAAAAAAGTCTTATATGGGATTGCTGCAAAATCCCTTTTAGGAACCTCTTTTAAAAGTGCAGAAAGTTTTCATGGATTTTAAAAGTAATTTGTGGAACCTTAAACATCCATGAGAATGAATGATGTTCCTTTTTAAGATTACACGGCAATGAAATTAAAAGACCTATAGCAAATATATACCTGGTTTGGGGCTAAGACGTTTGCAAAGAGGAGAAAGGTTTCCAGGTGCTGGTTCCTTCTCAACCTTCAGATCTTCTCTGTGCTGCTTTATCTCCTCTTCCTTGTCGGTTGCATTGTCCTCTGTGGCTGATTCGCTGCCTGACTGCTCTGCTGATGTCACATTAAGCTCAACACTAAGTTCTGATCCCAGGGCATGAGGAGCTGCCTCTGCCTCCATGGAGGAAGAAGAGGAGGTGGACGAAGGTGGCTGGTTCTCAAGATTTAAGGTGGAGGGAGCTTCATCCTTATCGCTTGCTGCTAGGGCTCCATCTGTCGAGACATCTTTCTGCTTTTGAAGTTGCTCTTTTTGGAGGCTTCGCTGCTTCTTGCGAAACTTAGCCCGGCGGTTCTTGAACCATACCTGATGGCCAAAAGTCAATTTGTAGGCACATGATGAATGTGAAGTTGTGGAGAACTTTAAAAGATTTTAAAATTGTAAAGATTTTTGTGGATAGATATTTTTGAAGGCGGTTTGTTACCTGCACGCGTGCCTCGGGTAAGTTGGTGCACATTGCTAGCCGCTCCCGCATCACCACATCTGGGTAGTGAGTCTTCTGGAAAGTCTTTTCCAAAGCCTCCAGCTGCTGGGCCGTGAAAGCGGTGCGACTGCGCCGTTGTTTGCGATGCTGAGAGCCGTAGCGAGCCTCAAGTATGATATCTTGAAATGTACAGCCGTTGGAAGAGAAAAGACACGGCATATTTAATTCATTGTACTTTAACCATCGATTAGTTTGTAAAGGTAGTGGGCGAGAACGCGCTTACCAGCCAGCCTCTCTGCCAGGGTGAGTGCGTGAACGGACGGCCGGTAATCAGGCGCGTGCTGCGCTTGCTGCGCCGCCTGTTGATGCAGGTTGTACATGGCGCTCAGTGAGTTCATGGCGTGGAGAGAGTATCCGTTCACTCCGTAGTGCTGCATGATTCACACTTATCTGTACAAGAAAAGAAAAAAAAACACGTATGTTATTAGTGTAAAAATTAGATTAAATTGTTTGGTTTTAGAAAAAAACGTGGTTTAAATATGCTTTCAAACTAAAGTTCCATAGGCTATAGCAGCATCTTGAACGCATTTTAAATGTTAGGTATTTGGGGTAGATATGACATTTGCACTCATAGATTTATTTTACCCGAATGTTTGTTTAATTTAATTATAACAGCTAAATTTAATAGTTTACTGATTGTCAAAATTCACGATAAACGTTTAAATGCTTTCTTCTGTCAATAATTCGTATTGATTTAAAAATATTTCTAAGATAAAAAAATAACTTAATTGTTTACTGCAAGGTACAGTTTATTTGGCCTTTAAATACGCATTGTTTTTTTTTAAAACAAATATTTTTCTTTATAAACTTTTGGGGGAGGATATGCGCCTAGTGAGACACAATCAATCAAAAAGGTTGTCACTTTATAGCGAGAGTATAACGCTTTTGGAAATCCGCTTATAGGAGCGGAACTGCGTTCATTAATATCCAATTATTGTTTTGTCCAATCCATTAGTCATACATAGAGAATTAATTGGTGCAATTATCACGTTAAACTAATGAGTTCTGGTTTATGCTTACTACATTAAATATACAATTTCAAAAGCAATTTACCGTAGCAAATCCTTGTCAAAAGTTGTCAATGAATCATAGATTGATTTTGATGAGATCTATTGAAGCAATGTACGAATGTTTCTATTTAATGACACTAGATTTAATGCTACCACTTATGTCATCAAAATTTTGTTTTAACTATGCTATATTATTTTATTTTTATTTAGTTTAAATTTAGCTGCAATATAAATTCAAAGGGTGTGCTTGAGGTTAGTGATGTTTCTCCAGTCGTTTTTCACAGCCGGTTTAAGGTTTTCATAAATTAAAGGCTCCAGGACACGATTAGATATGTATTACTATAGAGGTTGTAGACAGACACGAATATCTCCGAGGTCAATGCACTGTGCATTATTAAAAGAGAAAGTATATGGCGCGTGTCCATGGACTTTACAACAGCCTCGATTTTTATTCAAGTTATTAAACTAATTTGTATTTCCAACTTTAATTTCTTGTTTTTGCTGCGATTTAATTCGTACATTAACAAATTTTCTCAAAAATGCACAAGTGATCTTATAATTATTATTTTCGCTAGGTATGCTTAACTTGTAAAGCAGGTCTCTAAAAATTACATAAAAAAGTAAGAACTCATGGCAAGTGTAATGTGTTGATATGGTCAATAATAACTGGTTCTCTTTTAACCAACAAATGAATAAATAAAGCAATTTTGCAAAATTGCGTTTTAGCAATAGTAAAACAAGTGTGAAAACTTGTGTAGCCTATAATAGTATATGTGTATTATTATTATTTAGTTGTTTCTAAAAGGTAAATTCAAATTAGTGAAATGATTAAAAAAAAACTATTTCCATATGCTTGATATGCTATAGCCTATTATTTTCGTACCTCTGTTATTAATATAATTATTTTAAGATAATAATAATAATACATATTTATTGTTTTCTAAAGCTATTTCGGTTATTGTAATTATTATGAATTATTAACATTTCATTATCATCGTTAATTATTGTTTCTGCATTCATATATATACATACATACATACATACATACATACATACATACATACATATATATATATATATATATATATATATATATATATATATATATATATATATATATATATATATATATATATATATAAACACACACACACAGTATAAATTGCAGCATTTTTAAGTGCCCTAATATTCTTTGAGATTATAATTGTTTGCTATTCTTGCTGGTCTTGTGCAATTCTCTAACAAGCCAGTACCCTATGCAAGTTTAGATATAGAACCTAAGGAAGTTTGTTTGCAGGATTTGCTTAAATGTGTGTATCTATGCTGGCTTTATCTGTTTTAAGGCCAGCGACCCTCCTCAGCGCGGAAGCTTCTGAATGACACCCGGAGTGCCCATTCCCAGACTATTAAGTCAGAGCAACGTCTGATGAATGTGATCAGAGGGCAAGAGGGAATAGTTTAATTCGCTTGGACAGAAGGTGCTTTGCTAAACATTTACTTTTCTCCCCCAAGTATTTGAATTGAATGGGGTCCGTTTCTCTCCCTCCCTTCTCACGCGGCCCCTTATCCCATCGCCCCGGGGCCACGTTTTGGCTGAGATGTATGGCTTCTCTGCGGGTAAAATATGCATGTTGATCCCCATTTGGGTCCTCGTCTAATGGAAGTGCAAATAGGTTTCGACTGTAGAGACCTCCATTTATCATCACCGCTGACACGGACGGACGTACAGTGAGTTTACATGTGTGTGTGTGTGTGCGCGCGAGCACACACTTTAAGAAGTGCTGGTGTTTGCATTGCAACCATATGAGCTGAAGAAGATGTGTGTTGGGCCTATGAAATTTGGTATTTTAGTCTGTCGTTCTACACACATGCATCTTGAGCCAATTCGAATTGAATTGAATGGATGGCATAGCTTATAAAGTTAACCTCACTGCAAACTACAAAATGCACACATTTTTTTCAAAATAAATTTGATAACAGATGAAAAAAAAACTGGCCAGCGATTAGTGCAATGGTGATTTAGTCTGGACGGATGATGATGATGATAGCAGCACTAAGGCCTAATAATGAACGTATAATTTACGTTGCCCACTCGACCAAGCGGACTTTTTAAACGTCAAAATTTTGCCGCAGGCCAACTGATATTTAGCACAAAGGGCAGCTTATTTTAATACTGTGTCTCGCTGCTATTGTAGTCTGTTCATCCGCCTGTTACTGCTGCGGGCAGTGTGACACTCCATGCTTCGATTATTAAAACCTCATTATGCAAATTGGCATGTACAGTGCAACTTTTTGATCCGACTAAATTAGGAAAAATGTTAACGTTAAAACCCCATTTGACCCGGGGGGACTATTTATCGTGTGTCGCATGACAGAGGTTTTAAATTGTCACTCATATTTTTGTATCTTTCACTGTCAAAGGTCCCCCATACGAGAAAGGTTTATCCGTTTAAAAACTGGCCCTATATTCCCTTGAAAATGTATTCGAGCAGAATTTAATTTTCTTGTAGCATTTTTTAATTGTTGCAGATTTTTATTTTTAATTTTTTTGCAGTTTTTAATTAGAGCGTAGTTGTGAAAATCTGTATAACATTTTAGGCCAAGTCAGACCGCTGTTTGGTGGATGTTTTAAACTAGAGGGTTTTTCTAGTCTGTTTTGTACATATATGTAAGATAAGATTTTTGTTTATTTAGGCTATTTTACATCTGGAATATCACTCTTAATAAATAAAGAGACTTAAGTGGTGTTTTCGCAGCGATGCAATAAATTAACGGTTTGGGAACCTTTTGGAGTCAATAAATAGTTTCTTAGATTGGAGGACGTTTGAATAATTCAGTGAACATTTATCCAGCATAAATAACTTATGTGGAATCGTTCCGTGTTCATATAATAAAGCATCTTTTTATAGGCTAAATGAACTGCACATCTCTGAAAAAGGGATTTGATTTGTCGCTATTTAATATCATAATAGGCCAAAGTGTTTAAAAGTCAACGAACAGCAAACATAGTTTAATTTAGCTGTATTTCAGAAATCATATTACTAAATAAAATTTTAGTTTTTGATGTATTAGTTAAACACATACTTTTTTTACGTAAAAGCAACTGCGTTAACAAATCGTTTCTTACCCCAGTCTTGTCGTTTATCCAGTGTCTCTCTTGATATTTTCTTGCTTCTAGCTCGGAGTATTTCCCAGATGTCCTTATCTCGTTTCTCAAAGTCTAAGAGCCCATTCAAATGTATCCGCTAAGTATCAAGTGCGTCCAAATCGTCCCCTGCGCGCTCTTCTCAGCACATTGCGTCCATCTATTGACACGCGCTTTGAGGACGGATTTTAAAGAGCTCCGCGTAACATCGGCAAGGCTTGCTACTGGTCCTTAAAGCTGTCAATCAAAGCTCGATGGTATTTTTCTGGCCGCATGTAGACCTAGAGCCAATTGACCCTTTACTTAGTAGTCTTAAATCACGCAAACACCAATGTCCACTCACAAACAATTTTGCTTATAAAAAACATATATCCATATGTCAAGTGTAAAAAGAAAATATTGACATCGTGGGATTAAGAGTTTAAAACGGGAACACCCGTTTATTTGAAATGTCAACGAGTTTCAAAAGCATTATAATGTGTTATTGTTATTAATTAGCAATTAGGCATGTCTAGCTAAATAAGAAAGCAAAACATTTCAAGTGCATAGATTTTTCTATGATTTATACATGGATTTTAATTTATTACAAAAACCACATAGGTTAATTTTCTTGAAACAACAACAGATTGTCATAAATACGTCGAACTAAGTTTTGGCCAAGTGAAATATATTTGCTTTCTCATATTATTCTCACGCATTGACTTCTTTTGGTACTTCTGGAGCAGAATATTTCTATAGAGGTCACGGTCCCGAGACTTTTTTTAGACAAACGAATATCTCATGCATTGGTTTTGTTTGCTTTTCGGCTTTGTCATGCCACTGCAGGAGAGACTGAAGGGACTTTAGAGATCTCTAATAGATGCCAGGCTACTGCCTTCACAATCTCTCCCGGCCTTGAAGGATTTGGGCGAGGATAAGGGGAGACAAGACGCTATTTCAGCCTCCAAAAAACCTCTGTCTTGAAATGACTGCCGGTAAGAGGATTAAAACAATAATGCCCTTCTCTTCTTGAAGGGTTTTTAGAAAAGATTTCTTCTCCCGGAGCAAAACCGTTTAGGTTGGAATTAAGGGCAGCGCAAAGTAGCCTTTTAATGTAAAGCTTGCATAATTTGTTAAAGATGCTCGCAGAAAGCGGGCCAGGGTGAAAATCCCTAACTGAATTTTATCTCTGACCATAGTTATAATCTAGAGGAATTTGAATGTGAGTGAACGAAAGGAAATTGAATGAAACAGATGAGTTATGGCTGTTTTTACAGGAATTTAGGCTATATTAAAATTCTATCGATTAAAGTTATATGGGTGTTAATTTTCGAATGTAAATGAAGTAGGGACTCAATCTAATAAATGTATTTCTGTTTAATTTCACGTTTATTATAGACGGCAAGAAATCATATGATTTTAAATGTGTATTAATAGCATTCAATTGAGATGTAATGGATCTGTTAATATAGAATGATTTTGATGTTTTTGGCTGCAATTTCCTAATATTTTAAAAAAGCGCAGGAGAAAAATGCAAGAAAATAAATATTAGATTGATATTTATGCTGTTGAAGGCTAATATCAATTTTTAATGTTTTTGCTAAAAAAGCTTAGGGTATTCAAAGTTTGCTTATTCGACTTTATATTTTGAGTTAATTGTATTTTTATTTATTTATTTTTTTCAAAACTGCACTGAATAATTATTACAGTTTTACTAACAAAATATAACTTCGTACTGTGCATCTTATTGATTGCTTTTTTTATTAACTTTTTCTGGAACCAAACATATGTCCTTTCCCATCTTTTCTCCCCACTTGGTTTTTTATGGTCTAAGAAAGAAAGAGGATTAACTTGTGAACCGATGGAAATAAGAACTTTAACGGGAGGTAAATCTGGGCAATGTCTCTTTGTGAGGAGCGTTTCTAAAGCAATTAAAGTGAGAAAGAATTCCTCTCAGCGCCTCTTCCTTAAATCTGCTTAAACGAGGACTACTGTCCAGCACATCTGAGGGCTTTAAATGCCTCCTATTTAAAGTGCCACCGAGAGAAACCCACCTTTACAGCTATGAGAAGCCCTCAGTCCAGTTTTGCTCAAATTAATTGAGTTTTTTTTTTTTTTGGTCTTTCGATTTAATCTCGCAATAGTTATAAGGTATTAGGCTATCAAACTATTTAAAATTTAACTTTAAAATTAATTTAAAATTAAATTTACGAACGACATTTTAATGTCACCGCGTTAATATTCGTGCGTATAAATAAATCGACGTGAAATTCTCAACAACAAAAAAATATTATCACGGGAATCGGATTTCTGTTCTCAAAACGAAGGATGATATTTAAAAAACGAGTCAATCACATCGCTGGTCTTTATTTACACCTTAGAAATGTACACTCTCCAGTAGTTTTAGCTGGAAATAATCAAATATGGGAATTTGATGTCACAGCGCGAGATGGTTGTTATTAGCTAATTAATAGAGCTAATGATGTTTCTGCAACTTCATGAATACATTACGTTTGCAACCCACAAAGCTGTAGCCTCTCAGGCTCAATCCAAGGGTATTTCAGCATCTGTTCTTCCCAGAGCAATTAATCATTTTGATGTATGGTTTAAAATCGACTGCTTCCAGGAGACCTTTTTGACAAGAATAACAAAGCAATTTGCCAGGAGCCATCTCTTAGACACGTTATTAGCAGCACCTTCATCTTAAAACCGTTTTTTCTTCCTTTTGCTAAATTAGATACCTGTATTAAAGGGGCAGTGCTACTTTTTAATTTATTTTGATTTCTCCTCACAGCTCCACTGATACCTCTGGAAATCGCATCATTCGTGACAAGATCCCAGGATCTTCTTAACAAATCCCCATGCTAAAAGTTTTTGACCTGTCAGTTCTGTCAGAAGCTGTGCCCCTCTATTCTCTTCGTTCTCCATCTCTTTACTGTCTTCAACCTCTCTTCCCTCTTGTATTTCTCCAATCTCTCTCTTTCTCTCTCTCTCTCTCTCTCTCTCTCTCTCTCCGTCTTACTCACTTTGGCCCGGATCCTCAGCACAAGGGGCCCCATTGTATAGTCCTAATCCAGAAGCAACACAGCTTTAGCGACATGGAGGGATAAAAGGCCCATCAAGCCCACAACTTTATGGGGGCAAATCTCTACCTAATCCCTCGCTTTATCTAAACAAAAGCCCCTCTCTCCTAATCCACCTTCACTGCAAAAATAAAAAGAAAAGGAAAAAACAAGAGGCGCTAAAAAAATCTCAGGCTTGAGTTGAACCGTGAGTTAAGAACCAGGAGTCATTTTGCTGAAGAAACTAACCGCTTCTGACAGGCTACTGATACTGACATAAGTAAAAATGAAGCCCATGGACACAGTAGTGAGATAAAGTCGGATGAATAACTAAAGGTAAAAATAAGTTCCTATACATGGACAGTGTTCAAGAAGCTGCAGACTACATTTATTTTATTTTAAGTCAACTCATCATAATTTTACCTCTTGAGTTCTTTTAAAAAACTTCATCAGATTGGAGTTAAAATGTCCGCGTAATAGCTTTATAGGGATAATAAAACAAAATGGAAAGTTCTGTCATCATTTACTCCTTCACTTGTCACAAACCTGTTTGAGTTTCTTTCTTTTATTGAACACAAAAATATAATTAGAAAATGCTGAAAACCTGTAAATGTTACATTGGATGTATTTGTTTTTCCTACTATGGAAGTCTGTGGTTATAGTTTTTATTTTTCAAAATAACCTTTTTTTCTACAGAAAAAAGAAACTCATAAAGGTTTAGAAACACTTGACGGTAAGTAAATAATGAGTACATTTTTATTTCATCCCTTTAATGATCAACTATCACACTCTGAGAATCAAAAAACATAGAATAAAAACAAAATTACAGTTTTTCTCAATTGCTTTGCCACATTTTTTGAAACAGTATTAACATTCTCTAAACTGTGAGTGCAAATGACAAAACTGAAGTCTTTATTGCATGTCTGTAAAATGTTGTTGCTCACCCAAAACATTTCGTTCATGCTTCAAAACAGTTACAGTAATTTGGTCATTTGGTCATGCTTTAAAACAATTTCAAAACAGTTTTAGTGATTTGGTCAATGCCACCAAAACATGAAGTGTGTTTGTTATCATGTGAGTCACACTGCTCAAAATGATTAGTTGTTTTTTTTTACCATGACAGTCAACCATGGAAATTAAGGTTTAAAAAAATTCTGATATTTGTTGAGAAGAGTCAATAGTACATATAATAAATATGACATTTGTATTCATACAGTACTTTTATTTTTGCACTGGTGTGCATGTAAAGTGCAATCTTGTTTTTCCATTTTAAACCAAAAAAATAAAATAAATCTTTAAATTTTTTGTGGCTGTGTACATGTCATTATGTGGTAGGAAGCTTCCTCCCATGAACATGCTCACAACGGTTTGACATTAATGTCGATTAATAATGCAGTTTTTTTTTTGTTGTTGTTTTTTTTTTGTATGCACAGACTTTTCAGGAGTATTACATTTTTTTTCCTCAATTGCTTTGGCTCAATTCTTGATTGGAATTTTTATTTTTCAAAACAATAAGTTCAGAAACAGTTGCAATCGGAATTATTAGCCCCCCTGAATTATTAGCCCCCTGATATTTTTTTCCCCTAATTTCTGTTTAACACATTTCTAAACATAATAGTTTTAATAACTAATTTCTAATAACTGATTTATTTTATCTTTTCCATGATGACAGTAAATAATTTTTCACTAGATCTTTTTCAAGACAAATTTAAAGGCTTAAAAAAAATTAAAGGTTTAAAAGGCTTAAAAATTTAAAACTGATTTTATTGTAGCCAAAATAAATCAAATAAGACTTTAAAAAAATATTATCAGACATACTGTGAAAATTTCCTTGCTCTGTTGAACATCGTTTGGGAAATATTTAAAAAAGAAAAATAATTTAAAGGAGGTTTAATAATTCTGATTGCAATTCACTGTAAAAAAAAAAAATAAATTTCTGGCAGCTGGGGTGTAGGACAAAAATGTTAAATTACGGTCATTAAATTACAGAAATTTGCTGTAAAATAACACAGATTGAACTACAGAAATTTACCAGTAATTTAAATTTAAGGAAATGTCCATTATTTTACAGTAAATTTCAGCAATTTAACAGCTGTTATTTTATGATATTCCACAGCTGCTGAAACAAACCATAAAATTTCCGATTTTTTTTACAGTGTATATAAAAATGTGTTCTTGTAGATTCCACATTAAGCTCATGTTCCAGATGTTTATAAACACCCTCAAAACAATTTACAGAGACTTAAAGGTTCATTTTAAGAAGGAATTTCAAAAACCCATGCTTAACAGGTTCTTGCCAAGTTGGAGCATTTTACTTAAAAAATAACTAAATGTATTGTAATAGAGCCATACATACTATAATGTAGTTATTCCTGTGTATGTGTGTGTGTTTTTTTTTTTTTCAAGTTTTGGTATGCTTTGACTTGCATTTTAGAAATCATCATGCTCTACTGAAATTAAAAAGTCACTTATGTCTTGGACGGCCTGGGGCTGAATAGATTAGCAGCAAATGTTCATTTTGGGAGAACTATCCCTTTAACCATTTATTATTTTTCATGATTAAATTATTATTTAATATTCCTATGAATTCTAACTTGATTTAATTGAATATATTTTCCATGCTAACCACAGTGTTGGTAAGCCTTTCATAATTAATAGGGTGCTTTCATTATTTCAATAGACCAGACTCAGATGAGCTCATTATCCCCAGTATGTGTGCTGTTGGCTATAATTGGGTAATTAAGAGGATAAAGTGGCTGCTCTTCCTCTTTAGTGCTTTGATGACTATTGAGTGAAAGAAACAGCTTCTAATAAAACACAGTGAACAGCTAACCTGCATGAATTATCGGCAGCTCGTTTATTATGTCTTCCTTCAGGAATATTTATATAGCTGTAGAGAACCTGTAGAGTTTTTATTTTCTTTCTTCCGTCTGTTTCACAGTGGCTTTTGAAAGCAGATTTTTGCCTGAGAGCATTATCCTAATAGTTAAAGCTAATTGGCTGAGGCATGAGCATTTTAAAGCACCCAGTCAGTTTGATTATATTGATGACCTGACATCCTGGTATTTCCGCGGCAGACAGCTGTGCTGCGGGTTTGGTGGCATTCACAGATCACCTCAGATATGTACGATTAGTTGATCGGCCCCTGCTGCTAAAAGGGATTGGCACACACTCTTAATACAAGCAAAGTCCTCTTTTCAGATAAAAAGATGGGTTCAAAAGTTGCAAATCTGTCCTCGATAACAATACGCTTCCCATTAACTCCTTGCCCCTGAGTATGGATTGCTCTCCATTTCACCACTACAACATCTGTCTTTACTTTCACAAATCCCTCTGTATCAGCTCTGGGCTTTGTACTATCAGTCAGTAATCTGGCTCTCAGCACTCTATGCGTATTGAGGCACTTTGGCGAAGAGGTTTAAAACATGACCCAGGATTCGAAATAAGCGGACTCCCTGCTTCTAACTGAAGTTTTCATCATCCTCTCAATGAGTAGCTTTAAGAGGATACCTGAGAAGAACCATTGGCACCTCGCTCATAAGCACCCACATTGGATCCGTCCTTGGCGGTCTTATCCTTTAAGCAATGAAATAGACTCATAAGGTGCTTCGTGAGCGTATGTTTTGCTGTTGTAGATGATGAGAAGCGATGGAGTCGGCAGGGGGGCCGATGACTATCTCAGGTGCCTGCCGTCCACACGACCGGCTTTAAGGCACCTCCGGCCGAGTGAGTAGACAGTGACTATGAGGTGTCAATGCGCATTGCATTACACAGAAATGTCAATGTCTGTAAAATAGCTATAGCTAACTGCTGGACCTCGGCTAAGTGCTTCAACAATGCAGTTCTGTTTGATGAGCTCTTCACAGGGGTTCCCATTTAGACCTTATAGCAGCATCTCCCCTTGGCACCCACACCTTAACGGAGCTAATACTCTTTTAATAGCGTAAACAGAGAGAACAATTGACTCATTAGAGAGTCAACTAAGCAAATCCACCACAATCTATTGAGAATGCTTGAGAGGGTGGCTCCCATATTAGCAGCTCCTGGAAAGCCCAGATTTGAGTGCACTGATAACAGTAATACTTCCTCTTTTCCGTTCACTCCCAATGCGTAGTCTGAACCACCTCCATACGGGATTACCTGGCCTTACTGTAAAATGTTTTTTTTTTTTTTTGCAGTATGGCTGCCTGATGCTTAGCCTCCCACAATAAGTATAAATCCTCTTCTTCTGTGGGTATTACGGGAATGAGCATAAGGGATTGTGTTATTGTTGACCTGTAATCTGGTTTTAACTCCTTGTTTTACAAATGGCCCTTTTAAAAAGCTTTTCCAACGCTCTTGGCATTGTTAAAGCTCTTGGTCTGCAATTCCCTTACATCTCGCTTCAGAGCATTATTTGACGTGTACTATAAATGTCTGCCGCTTTACACCAGCATTGCAGCTTTCTGCTATATTGCACTGAGAAGTGAAAGCTGGTGGTGATTTCTGAATTAATTACACAATCAAATATTACAAAAGATACATTTTGAAGGATGTTTCAGCCGTACACGTCTTCACAACGAAAGTCTAATATAAGTCGTTTCTCCGGGACTTCAAAATATCTTTTTTAATGGGAGAAAGTGTCATACAGATTTACAATGCGAGTAGAAAATTAATGTGAGTTAATGATTGAAGAAAAACATAAAGAGTTTGTTTTTAGTGGATGATCTTTTAATGTTTTTAAAATTACTTCCTCTGACACAATGAATGATAGCTGTAAAAATGACTATATACCTAATTTAGTTTTCATGACAATGGACCATAATGTTTCATTTATTATAAACATGCATTACAGATTTGTCATTGGCTACTTTCATCATTGCCATAGAGGAACTATGAGTTTCACAAAGAAAAATTTGAGAGTAGAGTTCCTACAATAATATTTTTTTTAGCATAAAGAATATTTTAATAACCTTCGCAACCACTATACATATTCAGGTATCACCTTATTTAATGCTCCCTTTAAAGGGCAGCTATTTTACTCCTTTTTCAAGGTTTAAGATAAGTCTTTTGTGTCTCCAGAAAGTGTCTGTAAAGTTTCAGCTCAAGACACCCATCAGATTATTTATTATACCTTTAAGACTATTGAAATTTTCTGCTCTGAACACAATGTAGCTGTTTTTGTTGCCTGTGCATTAATTGCTAGTTTTCCCCGCCAACCTTTTCTACGTGCCTGTCAGAGTGACTCCGTCTCTGTCAGATAAACAGCACAGTGACAAATATGACGGAAGCAGATCTCATGTAATGTTTGTGAGAAATACTACAGTAAGAAGCTTCCCAATGATTATCTGATGTATTTGTTGTGGAGTTAATTCAAGCCTTTCTGCAATGATAAGTCACACAATGTCGTTACAAAGCTGTCAATCAATTCAAAGAGTGTGGAAACCACACTCAAAAGAGAAGGGAGTTGGATCCTATTTTAACATTAGGAAATAAAAAAAGAGATTTGTTGTCTTTATATCACCCTAATATGACAGAGGACACACTATACCTACAAAGAGGTCTGTCCAAACAGCTTACAAAAGATGATTTTCATCATAGATGCCCTTTAACAAATTTGTTTGATTATAAGTGACATGCCATCTAAGTCTAATTGGAGTATAAGTAGACTGTGTTAGTGTAAGTTGACATGGAGTTGCAGAGTTTTTATAGTCTAGAGCAGGGGTCACCAATCTTGGTCCTGGAGGGCCGGTGTCCCTGCAGGGTTTAGCTCCAACTTACCTCAACACACCTGCCTGGATGTTTCAAGTACACCTAGTAAGACCTTGATTAGCTTGTTCAGGTGTGTTTGATTAGGGTTGGAGCTAAAACCTTTAGGACACCGGCCCTCAAGGAACAAGTTTGGTGACCACTGGTCTACAGAATATCTGTTGGTGATGAGGTACCACCAGATTCTTGGCATGTAACTTATAGACAACAAAATGTGCAAAATGGACCATCAAAATAAAGTGATGCTAATATTTTTTGTGCATTGGAAAGGTTCTGTAGATGTTAAATTCTATTTATGAAACTTCTGATGCAATAAAAACTTTATTTTTAAGAGTGTGTTGTTGTTTTCTTTGAACACTTAAAAAGTCCTCGATTGCTATGAACATCACATAATGTTCACGAACATAAAGCCATGCACTGAGCAGTTTGAACCACATCTTCATAAGACTTCCTCCTTATTGGTATTGACATGCAAACTCTACACATATTGAGCACAATGAGAGATCACATATCATTAGCTAATTTAATAGAGAGATTGCATTTTCTTTTTTTCCCCTCGATGAACCAAGCATCCTTTGAGACCGATTGACTCTGGCTAGAGCTATTTAGCAGTAATCAAGATGTCTGAATAGACGTTCAATGAGACTCTTTCCATAGAAGCCCTTCATCTCTTTCATATTAAGCTAATTGGCAGAGACGATTGGAAAAGATCATATTGGGCTGAAAGACTCCACATTAGAGGGTTTAAATAGCCTAAAGAGCAATGATCAATGCTCATATAAGGGAATTAAAGCATTTATTTGTTGGCTAATTGTTGATTTCACCCCTGACCTTGCCTAATTTGCTGTTTGCAGATATCTAGAAACTCTCACCGACGCGCTCTTTCAGTGTGGAGCAGATGTGGAGTGGCACATGCTACTGTCGCTGTAACCAATAGTCAATGAACGTTAGTGATCAGTCATCAGGGAACTGGCACAGCTGTGCCCTCATCCCCGACCACACTGACACACTCGGCACTGATCCAGATCCTGATTGGTGGAAATCACCAACCTTCTCCCTGTGGCCCGCTTCTTATTTCTCCTCCCCGTGATGGTGAGCAGAGTCTTGCTGGGCCCAACTGCCCATGTAAAGAGGTGGGCTGGTCTGTCCCAGTGGGGTGGGAATGAAGTGACAGTCCCCCTCAGTTGCTGGGAGCTTGTCAGGGCCTTGTTAGCTCCTCCACCTCCCCCTCGCCTCCTGCTCCTCTTTCCTGGTAATCCTCCAACACTCTTCCCTCAGCAGGGAGGAGACGTAAGGACAGAGGGAGGGCCAGAATTAATGGACATGTTTGTTTACCTATTTGTCCTTGACATGATCAATTGATCAGGAGGCTAATTCACTGCCTCCGTGGGATCATTAAATTTCCATTTAAATTGCAAATGGATTTCTCCCCTACCTCCCCAGACCACCACCTCTATTTATGTACTCGCATACACACTTCTGTACATTTCTTCCCATTACTGCCTTGGTCGCTGTTAAATGAAGAGGGCTACACTCTTAAAAGTAAACGTTACAAAAGTAGGGGTTTCAAAGCGATTACACAGAGGAACTTTTAAGGGTTCTAGACTCTTAACTTTTTTTTATTAACATTTGCTCAAGAATACAGATGTGAAGAACAGCCGCGATGAACAAAGAGCCAGGAGTTGGGAATAGTCCCAAACAACATATCAGTAGTGAGTAAAAACAAAACTATATAAATAATAAAGTAATAAATAATTAATACATAAATTGCAGAGTATTTTAAACCTAGTATAAGAAAATAAAAATAAAAAAGCCAAGGAATTCAGTATAGGCAAAGCAAGTTTATTTATATAGCACATTTCATACAGAGGGGCAATTCAAAGTGTTTAATAATGATAATAATAATAATAATTCTTTACATTTATATAGCGCTTTTCTGGGCACTCAAAGCACTTTACACAATAAGGGGGAATCTCCTCATCCACCACCAGTGTGCAGCAACCACCTGGAAGACGCAACGACAGCCATTTTGCACCAGACTGCACACCACACACCAGCTGATTGGTGGAGAGGAGACAGAGATGAAGCCAATTGGAATATGGGGATGGTTAGGAGGCCATGATGGACAGAGGCCAGTGGGCAGATTTGTCCAGGATGCCGGGGTTAAACCCCTACTCTTTTTCAAAGGACATCCTGGGATTTTTAACGACCACAGAGAGTCGGGACCTCAGTTTAACATCTCATCCGAAAGACGGTGCTCACTGAGCAGTATAGCGTCTCCGTCTCTATACTGGAGCATTAGGACCCACACAGACCGCAGGTTGGGCGCCCCCTGCTGGCCTCACTAACACCACTTCCGGCAGCAACCTAGCTTTCCCATGTGGTCTCCCATCCAGGTATTGACCGGGCGCAGCCCTGCTTAGCTTCAGTGGGCGACCATGTGAGAGTTGCAGAGAGCTAGCTGCCGGCTAGCTAATTCTTGTTTACATAAACAAGAATTAAAAAGACAAGTATAAGAAAATAGTCAAAGGAACAAACAATAAAAATGATTAAAAACAGATTAAAATGTGTTAAACAGGTTATAAAAGAATGAAAATGAAAAGAAAGACCTAAAAGTGTGATCTGATGGATGTAGCACAGTGCTCATTCAGTAAAGGCACAGCTAAACAGATGTGTTTTCAGTCTTGATTTGAATGTGCCTAAAGTTGGAGCACATCTGATCATTTCTAGAATTTCTGGAGGGGTGTAGTAGCTGAAAGCAGATTCACCCTGCTTTGACTGAACTCTTGGAATTTCTAGTTTATTTGACCCTAAAGATCTCAATGATCTGTTGGGTTTGTATTCAGTGAGCATATCTGTAATGTACTGAGCTCCTAGGTCATTTAGGGATTCATAGACAAGTAACAATGCTTTAAAATCTATTCTGAATGTAACTGGGAGCAAGTGTAAAGACCTGAGGATAGGCGTGATGTGCTCTGATTTTCTGGTTCTGGTCAGAATCCTGGCCGCAACATTCTGGATGAGCTGCAACTGTCTGACTGTCTTTTTGGGAAGACCAGTGAGGAGGCTGTTACAGTAATCCACCCTGCTGCTGATAAATGCATGAACAAGTTTCTCAAGTCCTCACTGGAAACAAAGCAGCTAATTCTTGCAATGTTTTTGAGATGATGATATGCTGATTTACTAACTGCTTTGACATGACTATTGAAACTCAATATATATGTTATAAATATCATCAATACAAATTACATAAAAACATAAAAAAACATACATTCAGTGTTTTAGTTGCCTTTTTGTTAGAAGAGCTAGAGACTTAATGCAATTCTTGAAAATCAGAAAAATGAGGGGTCTAGAGAACCTTTATATGTGAACTGTGAAGTGCCTTTTTTATGGTGCTGTCATATTTCAGCAAGAATTCGGTATTCATTGTTTGGAAAAAGAGGTGTCTTTCTATCTGTCAATAGCTCTGTTTTCATATTCAAACCAAGCTTCTTTCTGTTAGTCATAATGTTCACTTTTCCACTAATGTGCTGAACCATTCTAAGACAGTCAGGTACTGCTCCAGTTGTGTTTCCATGTGAGAATGTAGCATACCTTTCAACAATGGGATGTGAAAATAAGGGATATGCCCACCATAATAAGGGATCCCCCCGCCCCCCTTTTTTAATTACTAAAATTACTAAATATGTTCATTTGGCGTTCATTTGGCTTTAGCGTTAATTTTGCGAAACACTGTGCTTATCACTGGGTGACGAGCTGTTATAATACGCTGAAAGCATTATGTAAATAATATTAGGCAAGTTATTGTATGACGGTGGTTTGTTCTGTAGACTATCGGAAAAAATACAGCTTAAAGGGGCTAATAGTTTTGACCTTAAATTTTATTTTTTTTATTCTAAACTGATTTTATTCTTGCCGAAATAAAACAAATAAGACTTTCTCCTGAAGAAAAATATTATCAGACATACTGTGAACATTTCCTTTCTCTGTTAAATGTCATTTAGGAAATATTTAAAAAAGAAAAAAAAATCGAAAAGGGGGCTAATAATTCTGACTTCAACTGTACATCTTGCGAAATAGGCCCAGATTGATTGGACTGTCCAATTTGGCTTCACTTCTTTCGAAAGGATTGTTGATGAAGAACATCTCCATAGTGCAGAGAACATTGTGAAACTGTATTCTAGTAAATTTGCGTGTGTGTGTGTGTGTGTGTGTGTTTGTGTGTGTGTGTGTGTGTGTGTGTGTGTGTGTAGGCGTAATGTATTATCATCTCTCTTTCTTCATTTAACAAAACATCCCTCAGGAAGAGGGGCAGTGAATAGATCTGTTCAACCCATTTGAAAACATCAGTGGTGATAATTATCCGTATCATGAAGATGTCAGTCATTTAACCGGCAGTTAATTTGCTTTTCATGGCAACCCCCCACCCCACACACACATGCATGCTCTCAGTCATCTATTGCGCACAGAAAGGAAAATGTGTTAATTCCTCTGTGGAAAAGCCCTGCGATTAAACAGCACTACAGAGATTACAAATGAATGATTACAGTTTTATATTTGAGCCCCCTCATTTCCTGTGGGGCTATAAACGGAATTAAGTCAGTGTCTAATTTGAGCAGAATAAATGCTAAATTTGAGATCTTTCCATGTTTGTGTGTGTATGTGTGTGTGTGTTGGCAAAATCAAATGATGTATGTTATTTGTTGACTACATTTCTGAGTGTTTCTACATTGTTTCTGTTTATTGTGCAAGGTGTATAGTACTTTATTTATTACTGTTAATAAAATATGGTAAACTATTTTTAACATTTATATTTGGGTGATGTGGTGGCACAGTAGGTAGTGCTGTTGCCTCACAGCAAGAAGGTTGCTGGTTCGAGCCTCGACTGGGTCAGTTGGCATTTCTGTGTGGAGTTTGCATGTTCTCCCCGCGTTCACGTGGGTTTTCTCCGGGTGCTCGTTTTCTCCCACAGTCTAAAGACATGCAGTACAGGTGAATTGGGTAGGCTAAATTGTCCAAAGTGTATAAGTGTATGAGTGTGTGGATGTTTCCCAGAGATGGGTTGCGGCTAGAAGGGCATCTGCTGCGTAAAAATAGCGCTGGATAAGTTGGTGGTTCATTCCACTGTGGCAACCTCAGATTAGTAAAGGGACTAAGCGAAAAGAAAATGAGTGAATGTATGGTAGTGAGTGATGAGGACTGGAAAATCTGCTGTTAACTTTTCCATGTGCCTTACTTTTTCTATAAAACAAGAATCATACTGAGTGTTTTAATATATTTAATTATTTGATTCAATAATTTGAATCAAATAATGCAAAAGTTGTTTATGTATGTATGTGTGTGTGTGTGTGTGTGTGTGTGTGTGTGTGTGTGTATATATATATATATATATATATATATATATATATATATATATATGTACAAATGTTCATGTATGTGTGTACAACTTTTGTTTCTGCTCATTTGATTTTTTTATTCAATATGCTTAAATTGTGCATGCTGCATTTCTCTCTTTTATTGTGCAAAAGTAAATTGGATGAAAATTGTTAACATGTTAATTAAAAAATGTTTCAATAAATGAGTAAAATTCAGCTTTATGTGCTGTTCAGGTTTACTAAACTATTATAGACATCATGTGAACTATGTACTGTTTTAATTTACTGTAACTGATCTCCAGAAAATCAAGTACCAGGGACTCGACAGCTGGTCAAAAACGGGATGGGATCAACAAAAATCAAACTCTATGTATTACATAAAGATTAAATGAAGGAAAAACTAAAAATATGGGAGCAATACAGGAACGGAAGGCATTGTTAAAGGGAGTAAACCGAAGAGAAAATGAATGAACGAAAATATTGGAATAAACCTACACTTAAACTTCTTTTGAGCTGTGGCACATTTTTGTCTGGTTGTGGGGTGTGGTGTGGTCTCGCCTCTCGTTAGCATCACTGTCATCGGAACACTGTCCTTACTGAAAAAAATATTGAAAAGAACACACGCATCTTCAGATTTGAGCAATTAATGTTTGAACAGTAACAAAAACAAAGACTGAAGTAGGTTAAAAATCTTTTTCCCCCTAATATGCATTACAATGGCTACCAGGGCTTGTATCATTTTAAAACAATACATCTTTTTTGTGGACGACGTAAAGCATGCTGCGTAAAACATGTGCTGGATAAGTTGGCGGTTCATTCTGCTGTGATGACCCCAGATTATTAACAGGAGCGGGATGGGAGAGGATTATTTTTGAAACTTTGGGAGTGGGACCGGGAAGGATTTCTTTCTGCAGGAGTGGGACGGGACAGGAGTGAAAATCCACTCCCATGTCGTCCTCAAATGGAGAGAAAATATAAACTCCACACAGAAATGCCAACTGGCCCAATGAGACTCGAGGCAGACATCTTCTTGCTGTGAGGCAACAGAGCTAACCACTGAGCCGCCGTGCTGCCCTGTCTTGAATTAATCTAGGAAAGGAGGGGAGGATTAGGGGTGGATGGGGGAATCTTCAAGACGTGGATGATACCTTAGGTAAGGAAATCTACTGTAATTATTTATGTGCATTGGATTTGTCTGATTGGTAAATCATGTGATAGCTAATACGGGACCAGCCATGGTCAATTATAAGCACGTGATCCTCTAGAAATTAGTTTATAAATAAACTTCACAAATGTTAAATAAAACTAAATATTACAAACAAATTCGGTAACACTTTAGAATAACTATCTGTTATAACTAGTTAAGAGATCATTAATAAACTGTTAGTATATGGATTATAAATGACTTGTTAAATAAAAGGTAATAGTTTAATTGTTTATAACTGTGCCTTATAGATAGTCAAAAGATTTTGCAAGATGTTAGTTAACAAGTTATAAATGACTTGTTACAATTTACTGCATTTTTTTTATTTATAACTATACCTAATAAATTAGTAATAGATCATGAACAAGCTTTTAGTAACTTACTTATTAAAGACTTGCTAACTATCAGTTAATAGTTTATATATGGTATTTGGATGTTATTCTAAAGTTGCAATTCTTCTTCATTTATTAATTTAGTCCCAATGACTTACATAAGCTAATAACTAACACTTAACTAATATATTAACTCACACTTTAGACCAGTGGTTCATTTTTTGTTTACCATCTTACCATCTCCAGTGAAACTTTAGAATTGCAAATGGATGGAACAAGTTCAAGCCACAGAAAATTTATTTGATACTTAAATTATAAAATGTTTGTACCTTAACCTTGTTCCACTCATAGGCTTTTCTGTGTGCTGTATTTTACCAAAGAAACTTCACAAAGGAAATGTTGAAATTCTGTGTTTACTGTATAGAAATAAACATACTGAGCCAACACATGGCAGAACAGCAGTATACAACAGAAAACAAACCCATAAGGTTTGGGTACTTTTTGTATTAAACATGAAAACAAAATAAATTAAATAACTTAATAAATAAAATAACTTTTATTAGAAAAGTTTTACAAAGTTTCACTGGTGTTATTAGATGGTAAACAAACTATGAACAACTGCTCTGTAAAGTGTGAGTTAATATATTAGTTAAGTGTTAGTTATTAGCTTATGTATGTTATTGGGATGTTATTCTAAAGTTGCAACTATTCCTGTTAATAAATGAAGAATAGTTGAAACTTTAGAATAACGTCCAAATAACATATATAAACTATTAACTGATTTCTAACAAGTCTTTAGTAAGTAATTTACCAACAGTTTGTTTGTGATCTTTTACTAATTTATTAGGTAGTTAAAAATCAATAAAATGCAGTTAACAAGTCATTTATAACATGTTAACTAACAGCTTGTAAGTTATCTATTGGCACAGTTATAATTAATTAATAAACTTTTACTTAACAAGTCATTTATAACCAATTAACTAACATTTTTTAATGATATATTAACTAGTTATAATGGATAGTTATTCTGTGTTTCCAAAAATTCTTGTGCCTTAATTTTTTTTCAAACAATTTTTCTTAACTTACATCAATCAAACTGATTAAAATAATAAATTAAACTTTGTATCAATAAACAATTTAGTTGAAATTAAATTAAAACTTAATTAAAATTAGCAAATAAAAATAAAGTAACATAAAACACAAGTAACATCCTACATTTTGTCATCATTTCTTGTTTTTTAAGTATACAAATACAGATACCCATGCACATATTTATGAATCTTTTATCCCAAAAGCAATACAGAGACTAGAATAGTGATTTATTTGTCATTTTTAAAATAATGAAAGAGTAAATGATAGCAATGTAGTGATTTTTATTTTTTTTTGTATTAACACAGGCACACAAAAATGTGTAAAGAACGTCTTCTTATTGACCCTTGCATCTGCCTCATAGTCTGGTTCCTCATCGGCAGTCATTACCTAATGCTGGTTCTCCAGAGGCATTGAGTCAGTCATCAGTGCATGTCAGGTGTTTTCCTGGACACTGTCATTTGGCCCCGTCTCTGACACATGTTGGCCCTGAGCCAGATAAAGCCGTCCCTCTTCTCGCTTTCTAATAGGGCTGATCTGATAACCCTGTAAACCCTCCTCTAATATCCCTTCACCAACACACACACAGCGGCCTGATCGAAGCCTGTAAATTTGATCTCCATCTAACCTGCCGGCGGGCTCCAGCCACGGCCTCTTGTTTTCAAAGTCCGGCCCTTCTTGACACATCAGTCAGGAGCCCTGTTGAACTCTGACCTCTCCCACTTGGCCCTGTTATTGATTTCTTTCTCTTTTTTTCGCCACCTCATCGTGCTCAATCCGGATGAAAGGGGCAAAAGGGAGAATTAGCGAGCGAGACAGGAGGGACTCAGAGGATATGGAGCGATCGATGGCGAGTGATTTTGAGCTTACAGCAGCGGAAAAAAATGTAGACAGGTAGAAAACGCTTGAGGCTTGACAGATAAGCATTAATAGAGCAGGACTTCAGCCGGTGGACACCTAAAACCAAAAAAAGAGAGTTGATTTTTTCCTTTTCTTGAGCGTCAGGCTTTCGGGCCAAAAGGTCGGCCATTTTGACAACAAACATTGTGAATAAACATGTTAGTGATAATGGCGATCCCCAATTTCATAGATGTTTTTTTTATTAGGTGCGATCGCCTTTCTTGAGGCTTTAGGCAGCACGGCTCTCACATTGCTCTCTATCAGTGTGCACTTGTTGAATAGCAGCCCGTTTTCGTCAGTCACGTGGCTCAATTGGTCAACCTGCTCAGCTAAATAAAGTTTGTCATGGCCCCGATTGCTGCCGCTCCTGGGAAAGCGTGGCCTCGCTTGGAAGTGTTTGCTGGGGAAATGCAGCGCACAAGCTGATTAGTGTTATATCGCAGTTTCTCTGAGCTCATATTTACCGCCTCGCCACAGAGCACAGACAACCTGCGGCACAGACTGACCGTGTCCACAAGCAGGAGATGCTCCTGCTATGTCAGTGTGCAGTGAGGGATGCAGACAGATTGCCGTTTGCCTTCTGTCTTGCTTGATCTGGTCTGGGTTTTGGATGAAGTGCTAGACAGAGATATAGATATGTATTTTGATTTTATAAAGGTTTATAAAGGTTATTTTTGGTTATTTGCTAATGGTAATGTAATTTGTTATATGCTTTGACACATTAAAAGAAAAGGTCCCACTTTATATTGTGTCCTTAACTACTATGTACTTACATCAAAAAATAAATACAATGTACTTACTCTGTTTATAATGTATTTGAGAACACTTGTGGTGCTTTTGAGTTGGGATAGAGGTTGGGTTATGGACAGGTTTGGTGGCATGGGTAGGTTTAAGGGTGGGAGAAGGTGTAAGGGATGGTCAACAGTGTATTTACAAATGTAATAACAAAAGTTAATTACAGATGTAATTACATACATGTATTTAATCAAGCATAAGTACACAGTAAATACATGTATTTACAAATAGTACATTGTAACAAACTATTAATTGCTGTGTAAGTACATATTAGTTAAGGCCACTTAATATAAAGTGGGACCAAAGAAAATAAATTCATTTATTCATTTTCTTCAGCTTATGCCCTGATATATCATGGGTTGCCACAGTGGAACGAACCGCCAACTACTCTAGCGTGTGTTCTACATGGCAGATGCTCTTCCAGCTGCAACCCAGGACTGCGGAAATAACAACCCAAGCTCATTCTGGAAACGTAGCCCCGCGGACGTTTCTGGAGACAAGCGATTTACGTGGCCGGAGGTACGTATGGCTGCGTTTAGTTTTTTTCGAGCGAACGCTGCGGGGCAGTGTGTCGCCGCTGCGCTCCTCTTCGTGCTCGCCAGCCGACGGCTCGCCTCCGAGTGGAGGGCTTTCCCGATGCTACCAGTTTGTCCGCTTAGCTCACAGCATTACGTCGGCGGAGCGGAGGCCCCGGGGGAGGCCGCGGGGACGACGACCGGGATCGAGTCTGTGGAACAGCGGTTCCAGAAATCAGGTAAGATGAAAAACAGAATCCGAAAAATAAGGGCGAGAACCTGGCGGGATCCGAAAACGCGGTCAAAATCGAAGACGAGGGCTTTTTTCTTTTTTTTTTCTGGACGGCTTTTGCAAACCGTTGCTTGGGTTTAGGGAAGGAGGAGGAGGAGGAGGAAGAGGAGGGCGGCCGGGTCAGCCGATCCCGCGGCTTTTCGCGCAAGAACAGCGCGGGCGCGAATGGGCGCCCGAGACGCGAAAAAGCGCGCACAGCGGCCTCTCACGGATCCGCAAAAACAAAAAACGCTCGAATACGTACCTCCCGGGACGTATCTCACGGTCGGCAGAAACGTCCGCGGGGCTACGTTTCCACAATGAGCTCGGGTTGGGAAATAAAATTAATTATACAATTTAATTTTTTTTTATTTTAAATAGTGTATATTATATAATGATAAATTAAACAAAAATGTATTATTGTTTATTAAAAATAGTTATAACAAATACTTTTTTATCATATTTATAGACAGAATTTCAAGGCACAGCCTTGGGCTGGAGGTGTCCGGTTCGGGGACCACAGGATTTCATCTCTGTTATTCGCAGACAATGTTGTTCTGTTAACTTCATTAAACATGGACCTTTAGCATGCACTGGGGCGGTTTGCTGCAGAGTGTGATGTGGCTAGGATGAGATTCAGCACCTCCAAGTCCGAGGCCATGGTTCTCCATCTGAAAAAGGTGGTTTGCCATTTCCAGGTTGGAGGAAAGTCCTTACCAAAGATGGAAGAGTTCAAGTACCTTGGGGTTTTGTCACGAATGAGGAAAAGATGGAGCGTGAGATGACAGGCGGATTGGTGCAGCGGCAGTAATGCGGTCGATGTACCGGTCTGTTGTGGTAAAGAAGGAGCTGAGCCGAAAAGCAAAGCTTTCGATTTACCGGTCAATCTACATTCCTACTCTCACCTATGGTCATGTGCTTTGGGTCATGACCGAAAGAACAAGATCTCAGATACAAAAGGCTGAAATGTTTCCTTCGAAGGGTGGCAGGGCGCACACTTATGGATAGAGTGAGGAGCTTTAACACCCGGGAGGAGCTCGAAGTAGAGCTGCTGCTCCTCCACATTGAGAGAAGTCAGCTGAGGTGGCTTGGGCATCTGTTTCTGATGCTTCCTAGACTCCTACCTAGGGAGGTGTTTCAGGCATGTCACATCGGGAGGAACCAGGACATGCTGGAGGGACTATGTCTCTCAGCTGGCCTGTGAACACCTCGGGATCCCCCCGGAGGAGCTGGAGGAAGTGTCTGGGGAGACGGAAGTCTATATAATGTACAAATATTTGTAGTTTGTACGATTATTATTTATATTTTACAAAACAATTCTTACTAAGGCTGCATTTATTAGCAAAAAAAAGTTTGCTGTAAAATTGTAATACTATAAAATGTTGTTCGAATTTTTTTTAGACTTAAAATCTATTTATTGATTTAGTTCAAAATGCCTTATATCTGTAACATTAACAAACATTTTAGAACAATATATCACTGCATAATCTTTGAAGTTTTAATAAAAATGATCTATCAATATTTGTATTCATTCATTCAATTCCTTTTTGACTTAGTCCCTTTATTAATCAGGGGTCACCACAATGGAATGAACCGCCAACTTATCCCCTAACAACCCATCACTGGGAAATACACGCCCATTCACACTCATACACTACGTACAATTTAGCTCACCCAATTTACCTATAGTGCATGTCTTGTGGGGACTTGTGGGGGTAACCGGAGCACCTGAAGGAAACCCACACCAACACGGGAAGAACATGCAAACTCCACACAGAAATGCCAACTGACCCAGTCAGAACATGAAACAGCGACCATCTTGCCGTGAGGCGAAAGTGGTAACCGCCGAGCCACTGTGCCACTCTGTTTTACAGTAAATGTTCTTGAAAATTATTTATTAGAAGATTTACTTTAAAATTACAGTGTTTGTTGGAGGAAATGTCTTGTAGCTGTAACATTAACAAGCATTTTTGAAAAATATATCATTAGAAAATCTGCAGTTTTAATCAAAATGATCTGTCAATATCTGTTTTATATTTGTACAAAATAATTGTCATTTCACTTTTAATTTAATGGTTACAGTGATAGTTCCCCCAAAAATGAATATTCTGTCATCATTTACTCTCTCTTCGCTTGTTCCAAACCTTGAAAAAAAAAGAAAATATTTTGAAGAAAGCAGCAAACTGGTAACTATTGACTTTTATAGTTTGTTTTTCCTACTTTGGATGCCAGTGATACAGGCTTTCAGATTTCTTCAAAATACCTTTTTTTTGTGTTCAGAATAAAAAAAAAAAACCTCAGATTTATAACCACTTGATGGTGAGAGAATAGTGAACAAGTGTTCATTTTGGAGTGAAATATGC
Organism: Danio rerio; assembly: GCF_052040795.2. Classification (NCBI taxonomy): domain Eukaryota; kingdom Metazoa; phylum Chordata; class Actinopteri; order Cypriniformes; family Danionidae; genus Danio; species Danio rerio. The sequence continues at coordinate 10,882,689 of NC_141022.1, forward strand.
CTTTAAAGCAACTGTAGGAAACTGAATATGACGTTTCCTTATAGCTGAATAATCACCTTGGAATTATAAGGTTCTATCTGCATTCTAAATGATTTTGAGATATTGAGCTTCAAAGTTTTTACAGTTCTCTTTCATACAATAACATGACAGACACCCTAAATATGGTCTAAATGTAAATTATCAAAATTATCTTAAATTTGCAAATAGAGCAAATGGAGATAGACCCTTCTAATTCTGAAAAGTCATTTTCTGGTTAGAATTATAAGGTTATAGCTGACAGATCATTAATTGAAGCATTACTTATCAAGAAATACAACCATCTGCTTATTAATTTAGTTTATAAAATAAAAATTTGTGCTGTAGTAATATAATGATGCTTGAGAAAGTAATATTTTTGCTTTCCATAACATTTATTTAATGTTTTAAGATGAATATTTTTTCTTGTTTAAATTAAGCATACAATGCTGTGCTAAATCTTTTATCCAGTGCCAATTTATGGAAATAATAACTGAATTATATGTTTTATATGAATTATTGAGCTAAATTTGTTGAATTATACGCCCCATGAATTAAAATGAGTTTTTGGCCTTCAAGGCTTAGTATCAAACTTAAAGAATTAAAAAGAAAACAAACAATGAGCAAGTTAGTTTAATGAACGCTGAAAAATGTTTCACTGACTACATATATATTTGGAAATTAACCAGGAGGTCATCATAGACCCCAGGTCAGTGAGCGATAGGAGCTCTGTTGTGGTTTATGATAAAGACATTAAGCAGGTTGATTCATATAAATATTTAGAAGTGAATACTGATCGTGAATTTAATTGGCACTCTCAGGTGTCAAGTCTTCGTGCACGAATTCATCATCACACTTTTTACTTCGACTAAAATTATTCGGAGTGAGTAGCAGCATAATTCTGACTTTTTATAAAGCAACAATAGAGTCTATTTTAAGATATTATTGTTTGGTTTGGGGACAAGGCAGTGGCGCAGTATGTAGTGCTGTCGCCTCACAGCAAGAAGGTCGCTGGGTCGCTGGTTCGAACCTCGGCTCAGTTGGTGTTTCTGTGTGGAGTTTGCATGTTCTCCCTGCCTTCGTGTGGGCTTCCTCCGGGTCCTCCGGTTTCTTCTACAGTCCAAAGACATGCGGTACAGGTGAATTGGGTAGGCTAAATTGTCCGTAGTGTATGAGTGTGTGTGTGGATGTTTCCCAGAGATGGGTTCGAAGGGCATCCGCTGTGTAAAAACTTGCTGGATAAGTTGGCAGTTCATTTGGCTGTGGCGACCCCATTTTAATAAAGGGACTAATTAAAAAATTGAATGAATGAATGAATGAATGAATGAATGAATGTTTGGTTTGGGAATTTGACAGTAGAAATGAAAACCCCAGCATGTAGGGAAGGACGGTCAAAGATTAAGATAACGGCATTGGTTGGCACAACAGAGGGCAGTGGGGCACATTGTATTTTATTTTTATTCTTATAAATGTTTATTTTTTATATATTTTATAGAATCGTATTTATATTAGGAGGTATTTTAGCATTAGATTTTAATGTGTATGTATGTTACATGTTGTCTTGTTGGTGTCTATGTACAGCAGAACCTTTTTTCTAAAACAAATTTCTCCTACAGGAGACAATAAATTTTACCTTGACCTTGATATACACAAATAAAATATTTCACATTTCATATATTATATTTTTCTTAATAGTTTCTTTTTCAACAATGTAAAATTTAACATTTCATCTCAATGTCAAAAAAATGCTTCTAAATCGTCACATTCACACACATCTTTTCAGTTTCAGGTTTCTTCTTAATTCTATGTGATGCAGCATTATATAGGTGACTATAGAAACTGTGTTTCTTTGTGTTGATTTTGTGTTTCTTTCTGATCTTGTCAGCTGTCAACTAAGCAATCCAATGGAATGACAAAGAAACCTTATAACTTATAAAAAAATCATCACATAATGCAAATAAGTTTAATTTAATAAGAATATGTGTAGAACTCAATTTTGACAAAAATGTCAGATCGAACCTTATTATTCTAAGATGACGAAGTGTGGTGGAGCTCTTATCTTATATTGTTTTTATACTGACCAAATTAATTTAGCCCTTATGCTTTATATTATAAGCGAGAAACTTTAAACTTCAAATTTGGATTTAAAAATGCGAAGCCATTGACCATGCAGTAAATGTTTTGAAACAGCGTATGTGTGACATTGAATGGAGTGTAGTATCAGAGCTCCGCAAATATCCCAAAGAGAAGTCTAAAGCATGCTACATATGCTTAGCAGAGACCCTAATATCTCCCAAATCCCTGACCGTGAACTGATAGAGCGTTTGTATGTATGGAGACATGCCTCCCTTCCCCATGATTCGTTCCATAAGCCAGTCCTCACACCTCTCGCCTCATCCCGACTGTGACAGGATTCTGCAATCTCACCCACCCAGAGCTGTGGATTAATGGGCCCTGGATTTCCTCACACCTCACAGACGCGTCACCAGAAAAGAGACACTCCATACCAATATCAAAAAATGGCCCTCATCCTATTGGCCCTCATTAGAGCGATCCAGAGGCCAAATCCCTCAAGCTGCGAATGATAAAGACTCTATGGTGTCGATCAGTTTTGAGTATATGGGTCCTGACAGTACGGCAGTTTTTTTTTTCTCGCTTGCTTAGGGCACTATCAGGCGCGGTCCAAAACTGATCGTAATCCTCTTAACTGTCAGCCTTATTAACCAATCGTCCCATTAGACATGAAAGAGAGGCCCACCAGTGGGAGTAAAGCTTCTCCATATTGTACGCTTTTGGTCCAATTTTTTGGGGCGTCCACGGAATTATGACGATTGTGTTGAAGTCCCACAGAAAGACATTTGACATTAATTGCTTTGGACTTCTGCTTTCTCTATAAATCCGTGGATAAGCTGAAATTCAATTATCTCTATTTTGGTATTTTTTTGCCTATTTACATTCATTCAATAACCAAGTTAATTAAAATGTAAACTGCTCTGCCAGTGTTTATATAGTACAAAATAACTGACTTCACACTGAAAATTTAATTCAACATTTGCACGTGTCGCTAATTTAAGCATTCAAGCTATTTTGAAATCAATCGAACTAGAATGTAGCTGCAAAAGAGACTCACCTCTCTTTTGTGTCTTCTCAATCCAACATGCATTTGAATGGACAAAAGCATTTTTGCTGGCTACAGACAGTGCAAAATACAGACAGTGCAAATACAATGACAGTGCAAAATACAACAGCAAACTACCAAAAAAAAAAAAAAAAACAGGACTATGTAAAATTGACAGCAACATGTACAATTAATAGGTGTCCACATAGTTGTAGGCAGTATTGTTTCAAGTATGGATTGAAAAATGGATTAAAGTCCAGTGCATGCTACATATGTATGTTTATATACATGAACAGGAATAAAAGAGACAAGTATAAGAAAACAAAAACAAATAATAAAAGTGGTAAAAATTGATAAAAACAGTATAAGATGTGTTAAAACAGGTTATAAAATACTGAAAATGAAAAAATTTAAGCAAGTAATATACTAAAATATTTTACAGTTTTGCTTTTGTATTTATAGTGGTAGTACTTCTCTGTTGATGTCAGTGTGTGACTGCTTCAGGCAGAATATTCTTAGCCCTCTAGTACCAATAATGATGCGCAAATAGATAGCCCCGCCCCTACTTAATATTCCGTTTCAGTTTGGAAGCACATCAACATACTGAAATAAAGTATCAGCAACTTTTGGTTCATGCTGAACTTAACATTGTTTGGGATAAATGAATCTTTTCAGCTATACAGTATTAATTTGTTTTTAAACACATTATAGTTCTGCACTGTTAGATTAGTTGTTTCCAATAGAATATTTTTTTTTATTATGAATTACTTATTATTTAAATCACATTTTTCTTAATTTTTATGTTTATTAACATGCAACTTCCATTAAAAAAACAAGTTTGAATATAAGGTTATATGAGGGTGGTGTTTTTAAAATAAACAAAGCAATAAATGATTAATTTAATCAATTTGTTTTTTTTGCTGGTTTATTAATCTTTATTTATCTATTTATTTATTGGCTGGACCAACAGGGCCAGCAGAACAAATCCTTTAACAGTTGAGCCCTGAACCGTAATCCAAAGTGTGTAAATGAAATGTGACAGCTGATTGTTTTAAATGAAAGTGGCGTCTCCTCCCTCTGCTGCTCCCCACACTCGGTCACCCTCTCTAGGGGCAGATCAAGCCCAGTCCCCCAGTTCCCTGCTAATTGATATTTATGTAATTGAGTCAGGCCTGGGATTCCCGCCGAGAGTTGGGTGTTCTCTGTGGCCCTCTGTCTCCAAAGACTTGAGAATCAAATAGATTTCAAAGCTGCAATTATAAAAGCCCCAGTGTCCAATTCAGAGCACACACAGTTTGCATGTGCTGAACTGAAAGGCAACTTTGAGAACTAATGGGGGTTAGGGCTGATGTATTCAGCTCACTCCCAGCAGACACTGCATTGTGGCCTCTGAGACCGAGAGGTGGACGTGTCATATGTACTTACTTGTACATAGAAATTCCTCAAGGTCTTTTTTAAGCCACAGACAATCCCATACTCTATATGCTCTCTTGGCTGCAGACAAAAATATGAACTCGTAACTTTGATGTGTAACTCGTAACTCAAAATTTAACTCAGAAAGACTTGCGGTTTCTGGGCTTAAAGGGGTAGTTTACCAATAAAGAAAGGTCCTTTCATCATTTACTCATTCTACACTTGTTCAAAACCCTTTTTGAGATTCTTTCTTCTGTTGAGCACAATTATTTTGAAAAAATATGCTGGTAGCTGGCACCTATTGACTTCCATAGTACACTAATTGTTGAGAGGGCTCTGGATGCAGGCCTGGTGCAGATGCAATCTGAGCTGAGTGCAATGCTTTTTACTGGGCTCACCTAACCCCACCCCTAACCCAACCCCAGAGAGTGATGTTACCAGCTCCACTGAGTGCATTGTGTCTGACATTGCATCGCAATCTCAGCTTGCATCATAAAGGCTGCATCCAGATACTATTGTGGATGCTTGGCCTTTTTGTCTTATCCAATATCCATTGGGAGGGTACTATTGCAAATGAACCTGTTGGATGAACGCCGCTCACTTTAATTTTATTTTTGCTGAATAATTGTGCTTATGACTGGTTGATATGCTGTTATAATACGCTGAAAGCATCAGGTAATTTATATATATATATATATATATATATATATATATATATATATATATATATATATATATATATATATATATATATATATATATTACTTATTTCTAAGACTACAACAAATTCTGTGCAGCATCGAATGTCATTCCCTCGCTGTAAATGCTAGCGCTCCTGTTTTTTTCTTCTGCAACCTCGAATCCTGAATGTTTACAAACCGGTAATTCACCTACCCCTTTAAGACTTGACAAATACAAGGATACTTAGATTTTCATTTCCAGTCACAACCTCGGTTTTAGCATAGCCCACTGTGCACCTGATCAAAATTTTCTGTCATAACTATAAATAAAGCTTTTTTGTTTCAACCTAGTATTAAAATGCATTTTTACTGATATGATTACAAGTGGTCCACCCCAATGCCATTTCCACCTGGTATTAGCATGTGTTAACAATGCATCTCTTGTGTCCACATGCACTTACATGTACATTTACTAATGCATTAATACAGTTTTTGCTAACTGCTTACTAGATCTGTAGAATTAATCATAAATAGATCGCGATCTCGATTCGACCCCCTAGACAATCCTAATTCAGCATTTCTACAATTCTGTCAATCATATTTTCAAGTTCAGGAGAGAAGCAAAAGTGGCCGCACACTACTTCACATTGTTTTACATACGTTGTTCAGCAACGTGGACACCTCCAAATGGTGTTGAAAGAGTCACAGACTGTATTTATTAGATATAATTCACCCCAAAAATGTCATTTCTGTCTTCATGTAATGTATTTGCGACCGCAAAATCACACGTGACGTGAGCTGATCGTCAGCTGTTACCACAGAGAGGGCAGATGCGCACGCTGAATGAAGTCTAGTGAACAGAACCTGCACAAGCTGTGAATAACAGTTAATAAAGTTGTAAATAACATTCAGTTTGTGGCACAGAGCGGTCATTTGGGAGCCGCATGGGAAGCAAACTGCTCTTAGCAGTGAAAATGAAACCAAAAGCGCACACAGCCAGACGTAGCTGACTGATTTCAACTTAAAAAGTATCCAAAACCCGCCGATATGCAAAAATACCCGCCCAGTCTTTTGTATTTACGAAAATCACATCAGTAAATTTTAAGCATAAAATTACAGATTGTAAGCATATGTCTCAAACACAATAATTAAACATCAGAATTATCATCAGCATTAATGACCAGGACAAATCTAAAGTCTGTTCAAGTCCACCATTCCAAGTCTATGCAAAATTTTGCATTTTAACCAACAATACAGCTAAACAAAGCCTAATGCTGTTTTACCACATGTTTGAGAATAACAATAATAATAGCCCACGCACTCATCTTAATTATTATTTTTTTTTATCTACAGAATCGTGAGAAAATTGTGATCCTTATTTTAGCACGATTCTAATTTTAGCCAGAATCATGCAGCTCGACTGCTTACACATTAAAAAAAAAACTTTTCATTTTTGAAACCTCTCACCTAAAATGCAAAACTACACCTTAAATCTCCAAAACCATACAGGGCATCCATATATTTAGAGCACTTTACTTTTTCTACATTTTTTATGTTGTAGCCTTGTTTCAAAATGGATTAAATTCATGTATTTCCTCAAAATTATACACAATACTCCATAATGAAAGAAATGAAAAAGATTTTTTAAAATTGTTGCAAATTTATTATAAATAAAAACCCTGAAAAATCACATGTACATAAATATTCACTTCCTTTGGTGTGAAGCTCTTAAATGATCTTTTTCTGTTTCCACTGATCATTCTTGAGATGTTTCAGCAGCTTAATTGGAGTTCACCTGTGGTAAATTCAGTTGATAGGACATGATTTGAAAAGGTCCCAGGGTTGACAGTGCATGTCAAAGCACAAACCAAGCATGAAGACAAAAGAATTGTCTGTAGACCTCCAAGACAGGATTGTCTTGAGGCACAAGGCTGGGGAAGGTTCCCAAAAAAATTCTGCTGCTCTAAAAGTTCCAGTGAGCACAGTGGCCTTTATCATTCATAAGTAGAAGATGTTTGGAACCACCAGGACTCTTCCTAAAGCTGGCCGGCCAACCAAGCTGAGTGATCAGGGAAAAGGGCCTTAGTCAGAGAGGTGATCAATAACCTGATGGTCACTCTGTCTGAGCTCCAGTGTTCTTCTGTGGAGAGAGGAGAACCTTACAGAAGGACAACCATCTGTGCAGCAATCCACCAATCAGGCCTGTATGGTAGAGTAGTCAGACAGAAGCCACTCCCCATCTGGAATTTGCCGAAAGGCATCTGAAGGACTCTCAGACCATAGGAGACAAAATTCTCTGGTCTGATAATACCTTCCAACACTTTCGTTTTTCCCATGAGTCTCTTGTATTTCAGACCCATGTCCCGCCCATCTCCTGTACTGTTCTGTCTCCTGGAAAACTCCCGGGATTGCACCCCCTTACCCACTTCCCACTTCTCCGCTTTTTGGTGCAGTCCAGCAAGCTTTTTGGTTCAGTCCTTATGCGCACCACACCCAACGCGCAACCATCTTCATACTCGCTCAATGCTTTTCAGTTCGCACGCACCATCCCCCCGCTCTTCAGTTCGAGCGCACCCCCCCCCCTTCTCTTCAAGCACACCCCCCATGAGCAGAAGCTGTGAATACTTACGTACATGTGATTTTTCAGGTTTTTATTTGTAATAAATTTGCAAAAATTTCAAAAAATCTTTTGTCACATTGTCATTGTGGGTAGAAATTTGAGGAAATAATTAATTGGATTGATTTTGGAATAAGGCTGTAACATAAAAAAATGTGGAAAAAGTAAAGCACTACTAAATACTTTCCAGATGCACAGTAGGCTCTCTACCTAAAACACAAACATCTAACAGGAAGTTACTTGTTTCCTTTCCCAATTACCCAATAATGTTTTGCATGTTAAATATTTTCGGTTTCTTCATTGCATTGTTGTTTACAGTATACCTGTTTCCCCTCTCAGTAGATTACTGTTACTGCAGAACATAATATTGAACTGTAGATATAAGCCTATGAAAGAGCAAAGAGCTTTAGATTTAGAACAATAGTGTTGACATACTATATCCAAACATTTACTATTATGAAAGAAGTGTTTTCCATTTAATGCCATAAGTTTATGGCATTTTGAATCCAGTGTTACATTTTAAAAGAGATGTCAGGAAGGAGAATGAGTCCATTTTACAGAGAATGAGTCCATCAGTTTGAAAAAAACTGTTAAACCAAGCGGTGTGCTTGTTATAAATGTTAGTCAGGCCCGGATTGGCTAATCGGGATGACCGGGAGAATTCCCAGTGGGCCAGTTCGTTTTTTGGCCGTGAGGGCCGGTATTTCTAGCTGCTTGCACTCTCAGCAGTCACACTTTTTTTCATTTATTCATTTATTTGACCATAGCCTCACTCTTTTTATTCATTATTTTGCCGCAGCTCCGCTCTTCTTGTCTCACAGCCCCATGAGCAAAATGCAGCCTGCAGGGTAATGATGATGTAACTATCATTCCGGCTACACAAGCATAACAGCACCATTATGGTCCAGTGGTCAGCATGTTACGTTACGATGCTGCCGATCCGTGTTTTAACCTCACCTGAGTAATTCTTTTTTTTTTTTTTCATTTTTATTGTTAAGACATATAAAACTGTAAGGTTGTTGAACATTTTAAGTTCTAAAGCAGCTGTTTTCTTGAAAAAGACGTGATAGTGTAATTAGAAACTGAATTGGCAATGACCTTATTTTAATATAGTCAGTCGTGAACTGAGGTGGGCCGGTCTAAGGCTTGAAACTCCAGGACTGAAAAGGAGTCCCACTCCGGCCCTGATGTTAGTTACATGTTTTCTCGTTTGTTTTGACCTGGTTAAAGAAACTAGGATCACTCCATTTTCCTCATCACTATCCCAGCAGAGCAGAAGACATCTTTTGTAAATTTGTAAATTCTTTCCCCCAACATTTTACAAAACAGTTAACACAGATGTTATTCAAGCAGTCCAAACTCCATTATTTTAACTATGGTAACCAAACAGAAACCATTTATTCCTAACTATTATAAACTACCAAGATCAGTATGAAAACACTGAAGCACTGTTTGCCACTCCTTCACACAAATCTTCAATTAGCAATCAGTCTGCAAACCTTAAAAAAGTGGAAGGTCTGTGTTGTTCTGTGTCAGCATGGATGGAGAAGGTCAATAGAGGCTATGACTTAATAGATTTGACTGTATATTGGTTTATATGTGTTTTCTCTAATATATATATTTTTTTTTACACAGATATATTAATATTTACACAGAACCAAAAATGTTTTTTGCATTTCCTATGGTTACACTTCAAAACACCATTTTTTTTGGTCTACTGTATGTAAGTAAGTGTGTCATTAATTTAGAGTAATTATGAAGATTTGGGACTCTCTTTGCTTCTCTCTGGAAGTGTCTAGTGATTCTGCATATCTTGATTTGCTGGTTCAGGTGTTTTTGAGTTCAGTGCTAAACTCTACTGAAAAAAAGAGCAGGATTTGGAGAATCCTGATTTAGGATAAAGCCACCAGGTCGCTGGCCTACCATTTGCAGAAGCTGCTGATGTGTTCACAATACACAATAGACATGCAGATGAATCATTTCCCCAGGAAAGCATATTCTCATCTTTTTAGTCTACATTAGACAACATTTGAAGTGGATCAAAAAAGGTTTAAAAATTGTCCTAAAGAGGGTTGTTCAATACTTTTGTATTTTTTGTATTTTGTACTTTTGTATTGCGATATGGCTGTGGGAGGCATCCCACCAGTGATGATATATAGCCATATCGCACTGCTACGAGTATGATTTTGCGTTTATGCAACAGTTCAACGGCACAATCTTGTATACAAATAAGAAAATCAAACACGGAGAGTCTAAAAACCCCTTTTTATTAGGAACTACTTTCTCTCGCCATTCATTCACATCTGCAGCTGATGTCAAAACAGCAGAAGCCGTTACTAATTCACCAACGTCACTTTAGACCTAGTGTTTGAATGATTCTCTATGTCTAAAGTGATGACAAAGCACCTGGTTTATTCACTTTAAGATTATAAGGCTGAACATGACATAAAATGCAATCCATCTACCGAGATATCGTCTTACAGTGTTGTTACAGTCTACAGTATTTCTCTGTTGCAATCATGATATCACAATAATTAAACCCGAAAAAAGCAACGCAATCAATATCAGACTGCTGTTGTGTTTGCGATAAGGAAAAATGCTAAACACATGGGGACTTTGATTATTTCAATCTACCAACACAAGACACATTCCTAATATTTGAGAAAATCTGTATAAATACAGCACTACAACATACAAAAGTGAGAGATCATCTAACCTGCCAACATGTCTCTGAAAATCCGAGAGACCGGGAGAAGGGGGTGTTCGGGGAAGAATAACACTGTTGAGATCCGGGATAGGCAGCGGGTTTTGGTCGGCCGCTTAATTAGGTACTGTCCCTAAGTTTGCAACCCGGGGGTGTTTATAGACTATACCAAAGAGGGGGGTGGGTGAAATTACGGGAGTTTTTTAGGAAGAAGTAAAAACAGAATGGTTATGGGAGACAGTCTCTACAGGATACTCCCATGAAAAACGGAAGTGTTGGCAGGTGTGCTTACCAGTTTGATATTGATTTGATCTGCTATAGTTGGAAATCAGACTGTTATAAGCTTCTAAGTGTAAGGGCTTATTATGTGGTTCTGTCGCCATCTTGTTGATAAAAAGCGAGCGCTCTCAGAAATTGTAAATTATTTTAAAATAGGCACTATTTTTGCAAATAAACTGCATAGTTGCAATCTAAACAACTACATTCTCGACTTAAAAACCTCAAAAGTATATTTTGTTGTCTAACAACAGTAATATTTTTCAAACTCTAGTGTCTCTGCTTGTTGCTGGCTGTATGTATACATATATATATATATAATTTATTTATTTATTTTTCAAAAACATGGTATGGTTTTAAAAAACACTGTTCAAAGTTTTCTATAATGAATTGTTGTCCGTCATTACTTAAAATAGAACACTGTAACATTAGAGTGATGAGCTTTAATGATTTGTAATGTAGATTGAATGTATGAATGAAAGCCTTGAACAATTTTTGTTAATTTATTTATTCATTCATAAATTAAATCGAGATAAGATGGTGATGAAGAATGTTAAATAAAAGTGCTGCGTCAATAATTACTCAAAACTTAAATCTGCAGTGACTGAGTCCTGAGCTTTAATTATTTGTAATGTAAATTCAGAGCAGATGTCTTCTAGCTAAGTAGCTGTAGTTATCAATTGTCAGATGTCTATTATAGTGTGACAGCTACTCCTCAACTGATTATCTCTGGCACTTTTAATTAGATTCTTAGATTAGATGATGATGATAAATAAAATCCGGGTCTATCGTGTTCGTGAATGGGAGAATAAGAGGTAAAATCCTGAGAGTAGCTGGGTTACACACTCACTGCCTCTGGGGAGATTTTATCATTAGACAAGATAAACACTATGTTTTCCTGACTCAAAACTGTGATAATCCTGGCAAATTCCCATGAATCTTGGGTATTAATGATGAATAAGTCTTAAATCCTGGGTTTATCTGGCAGCCTTTCCGGGGCTTTGAAAGGAATGCGAAAAATAGGGAAAGCCTCTCGCAAATGTGCTGAATTTGACTTGAAAAAACACAGATAAAGCTGTTTTCCCAATGCTGTCAGGTTTTAATCTGAGCTGTTAATTGCTATTGATTCAGCATGGGCAAATCTGGAAATTGGCGTTTTAGAGAGACTCTGCATATAATTAAAATGTTGATTTGGCCAAGCTTGATATTCAGCAACGAAACAACTTCACACCAAAAAGGATACATTTTAACAATCGTTTGAACTATATTAGAACAAGAATAATAAATGTCATTACACTTTAAATATGATATTTCAAAAAGTGACAGCAAATGTTCTATGTTACTTTAACTTATATTATTAATTTAATCAGGTCTTAACTTCATTTTTTTAAGTTATACAAGGTTTAACTAAATATGTTTAGTCAGTTTGATATATGTAAGTTGGTATGACAAATTAGGCACTGTCGCCTTACAGCAAGAAGGTATTTCTGTGTGGAGTTTGCGCGTTCTCCCTTTGTTTGTCTGGGTTTCCTCCAGGTGCTCTGGTTTTCCCCACAGTCCACAGACATGCGTTATAGGTGAATTGGAAGATGCAAGATGAGAGTTTGACTGTAGCGCTTAACTTAGATTAATCAATTCACTTGTAGTGCATGTGTTTGGAATGTGGAAGAGGAAACCGGAGAACCTGAGGAAAACCCACGCGAGCATGGGAAGAACATGCAAACTACGCACAGAAACGACAGCCAGCCTGTTAAAGGACTAGAACCGGTGACGTTCTTGCTGTGAGGCAACAGAGCTAACCACTGGGCCACCGTGCCGCCCTATGAAGGGAAAGGTGGAGAAGTAGGGGTGGAAGGAGGGATTCTTCAAATCAAAGATGGCTGTAGTGAGAAACCCTGTCTCTTTATAGTGGGTTAGAACTGACCTGATTGGTGGATCAAACATAGCTAATGCAGAACCAGCTGTGTTCAATCATAATCACGTGATCCTCTCGAGAACGGCAAATAGGAGCCCACGAGTGCTATTCGCGCCTTCTGTTCTCATGTAAATCCACCAGAGGTGACTGTCGACTGACTTACTGAATGACTGACTGACCGATAGACTGATCCACCCTTTTCCTCCGCTAAACCCAACCAATAGTGTTTTCAAAGCACCGATTGAACCGCCACCTACATTCCTAAACCCAACTGAGAGTTTTAAAAAGCAGTCCAGAAAAAGAAAGCACTCACCTTTTTACCAAGCTTTCAGATTTTACCACATTCTCACCATATTATTTACGTACTGGTAGGCGCAAAAAGGAACGGCATCATACCGCCTCGTAGTGTTTGTTTTAAAAATGAAAGGCAGCCTTGCAGACTTCTGGCAACATAATTTGCAATCTCTAGAAATGTATATAAAGAAGCGTTTTCAGAATGAACCTATGCTGCATTTTAACAAAGTCACTTTATGGTGGTCTATCAACACTGTCAATCATGCATAAACACGCTATAAAAGCAGTTTTGTAACTCTCTTCAAATCTGCCAGCACAGATTCCTCATATACATCCTTTCAGCTCTAAACCAATGTAGTGTGTGTTGACTCGATTATTATCAAGACTGTGTCAAATTGTGACACTTGCGTTTAAAATACTTCCAATGAACTTCAGTGCAACGCCTCACTGTCTGCGTGCTGTCAGACCACTGTGTACAGTACTGAAGATCTCACACAGCGAGGCACCACACATTAAAGAATCCATTGGAAATTCTATAAAATTTCACAACCCCTTGAAAAATTCCTCCATCACAGGAAAATAATAAGTACAGTGGCTCACTGTGTACTCTGGGTCAACCTTGAGGTGAAGGTAAAGTTCAGCCTTTTGCCATGTTTCAATGAATGTATGCCTTCAGTTGATCTGAAATCACTGCTAGTATTGTACAGTGTAGTTACTTTTGTTTTAACCAACACATGTATATTGTTGTATAGTCAACATTTGTACAGAATGTAGAAAAAAACAGCATACGATTTAGAAAATGTGAGAACTGAAACAATGGACTAATAAATTAACATTTAGATGATTTAGATGATGAATTTTTTAGATGATTTTTTAATTTAATTTTAAGTAATTTATTTTGTTAGCATGTACCTTTATTTATTATCTATGGGAGCTTTTTCTGCCACAGAACTTACAAGTAATTGACTTTACCTCCTCATTGTTCATTTTCTTTTTATAATCATAATTTGTATTTCACAATGCTGAATTTTTCGTACAATTTCAGATTCATGTCTGGCAGTTTCACGTTATAAACCCATAGATCTTATCATTGTGACGTTTTTCAGAAATCAAAATCTGCACAATTCTGACAGTAAATTATAGCTTTTTAACTTCCTTTGCAGAATTCTGATTTTATTATCTGAAAACTCTTTTTTTGTCTAAATCTCTGAGAATTATTTGGCATTTACAACTGAAAATTCTGGCTTTCTTTACAGAATTCTGACATTTTATCACAGAATTCTTTAAATCAAACTTTTTTTTTTTCTAATTCAATGTTTGTGAATGACATTTTGCTCAATACACTGTCAAATAAAATCCATAAAATATATGGTAAAAAGTCACATGTGGTTGTCAGAATTTTATGATTAAAAATATGGTGGGAATGTGAAATGAATTTTCATAAATTACCATATTTCATTCATTTATGGTCATACACTTTTGTTTTGAAGTACTAACACTTTACAACCTAGCTTACAAACATGAGAGTGAGAAAGTCATATGATGAACCAATTCTCATGCATTACTGTGATAGCTGGGTTTAGGGTAGGGGTAGATGTTAATAAAATACATTCATTCATTTTCTTTTCAGCTTAGTGTCTTTATTAATCCGGGGTCGCCACAGCAGAATGAACCGTCAACTTATCCAGCACGTCTTTATGCAGTGGATGCTCTTCCAGCCGCAACTCATCTCTAGGAAGCAACCACACACACTCATTCTCACTCATCCACTACTGACAATTTAGCCTACCCATTTCACCTGCACCACATGTCTTTGGACTTTGGGGGAAACCGGAGCACCCAGAGGAAACCGACACAAACACAGAAGGTCCCTACTGGCTCAAATCCATCAGCTGATAACCACTGATGTCCATTCAATCGAGAGATAACATTCAAATTGGCTGACTAAACACTATTACATAATATGTAAGTAATACAATAAACATTTTTTTATCAACAATATTTCTCTCGATTGTTTTCTTTCTCATTAGTTTTTTTTACAATTTCTTTGGATGCCTGCATGATGTCTAGCTTTTGAGGATCTTTTGGTCTACTTCACTTTGTCAGGCAGCTCCTATTTAGGTAATTTGTTGATCACAAACAGGTGCGGCAGTGATCAGATTTAGGTGTGGCTCGAGAAATTGATCTCAGGTGTGATAAACCAGAGTTATGAAGTTTTAACGGGGGCAAACACTGTTTTTGTACAGAGCTATTGAGGGCGTACTCACACTATGTTATCCAAACCGTGCCCAGGCCCGTTTCTCTGATTGTTTGGTAAGTGTGAGTGCTTTGAATCGGGCCCAGGCACGGTTCACTTTGCTGGCCCTGGCCCGATTGGAAGAGGTGTGCCTGAGCACGGTTAACTAAATCGCGGTACGCTTGTGTGTGAGTGCAAAACTCGCCTAAGCCCGAAACTGAAAGCGAGACTTGACTTTTAAGAGACCGTTTCATGTGGTTTAATTAATCATTCTTCCTTTTTAGTGAACGCAAACTTTTGTAGTTTATTAAAGACGCAAACCCCTCGCTGCATGACAGCTGCACCTTCAGCAAACTTCCTAATTCCTGCAGCACGAGGGCTTAATGATTGTTTATGAGCGTCAAAAGTGGCGGATCTGTTCGGCGAAATATTTGACTGCGTGTCACGGCATATCAAACAAATTAAACGATATCAATATAGAAATCTGCACTGTGCTGAGCGAGAGCGCATACTGAACAGTGCAGCATTGATGATCGTGTAATCGTGCCCAGGGCGGAATGTAATGTGAGTGCGGGGCGTCGGGTGAGACGGGAGGGGGGACAAGCGTGCTTTGGTCCGGTTTAAGGCAACTGCATAGTGTGAGTATGCCCTCAATGTTGTATTTTTTTTCCCTTTATATAAACCTTTAAATTGATTAATATAATATAATATAATATAATATAATATAATATAATATAACATTAAAGTTTGATGAAAATAGGAAATCGGAGGGGGCCAAAACTTTTTCACACCACTGTATATTAAGCAAACTTACTGTTAAAAAGCGTGCATATTTTTACTGTAGCATTTTTACAGTTTTTTTTTTTTTTTTTTTTACAATTTTTTAATGTGTAACACACACAATTATACTGTTCACCTTCAACTACCTTCACCAAAAACATTTCCAGGTGTATTCTGGAGCCAGGAAGTGAACCGGTGAAGGTCAAGTCAGGGTCTGTTGTCGTTTTGGCATCTATTCAGTTAATGTCAGGTTCAGCTGAGTTTTAGATTGTGTGATGTGTGTGTCTGCAGCAGTCAGACATGTTTGTCCTGCAGGATCTTCAGCTGTCATCATCTGCTCAGTTTTCTCCTGTTAAGCTCTCCTGCACGGCACTCTGGGAATGACAGCAGTGTGTCAGTGTTAATATTTACCTGTTCAGAGGAGCTGAGAGACTCTCACCTTCTCTCTCATTTTCACACCTCTTTCACCTCACTCGGATGAGCTGTTTGTGTTTTCACAAGCTTTTAGATATGAACAAATAGAGTATGGAGAAAACCAGGACTTTTTACCTAACTATTGAGTTCATTAAAGATATAACCGCTTGTTAAGTGTGATGTCACGCAAAGCGGCTTCCAAACGCTTTGTGAAACTGTATGGGGAGACTCAACAAATGGTAGTAAGAAACATTGAAAAAAACAAGTACTGTAAAACTTTTGAAAATCAATATACATATACAGATGGTCAGAATTATTAGCTCTCCTTTCAATTTTTTTTCTTTTTTAAAAAAATTCCCAAATGATGTTTAACAGAGCAAGAAAATTTTCACACTATGTCTGATAATATTTTTTCTTCTAGATGAGTCTTATTTGTTTTATTTCAACTAGAATAAAAGCAGTTTTTTTAATTTTTAAAATTCATTTTAAGGTCAAAATATTAGCCCTTTGATCTATTTTTTTCCGAGTGTCTACAGAACAAACCATCATTATACAATAACTTGCCTTCTTACGCTAACTTAACCAAATTAACCTAGTTAAGCCTTTAAATGTCACTTTAAGCTGTATAGAAGTGTCTTGATAAATATCTTGTAAAATATTATTTACTGTCATCATGACAAAAATAAAATAAATCAGTTATTAGAAATGAGTTAATAAAACTATTATGTTTAGAAATGTGTTGAAAAAATCTCTCTGGTAAACAGAAACTGGAGAAAAAAATAAACAGGGGGCTAATAATACAGGGGGGCTCATAATTCTGACTTCAACTGTAAATCAATGTGTATTATCAGATAGCTAGAAAGTGATTAATATTTTTTTTTTATAAATTATAAAAATATTGGTGTCTGAGATGCAGCATTTAGAAACTGTTCAGTACATCATGATTTTAAATAAAATTCACTTTAATGTGTCATATGACTAAAATGTGGTCATAAACGAATATTTTCTCAATTCAAATGAGTCGCGGCTGGGACCAAATAGTATTTTATACATCACGATTTGAATTTTTGTGTTAACATGACTCAAAAACAGGACAACTCTATGGGTTAAGTTAGTAAGGACAGTGAAAACTGTCAAAAACAGTATACTTTCTACATGTTTCTCATTCAAGATGCTTTAAAGTAGCTAAATTAAGACAAATAATAGATGAGAAACATATCTGCAGATGCAAATTTTAAAATTAGTGCAATCGTCTTCTGAATTAATAGACCTTTAAAACAATAATGAGGTTGTCAGTGTTGATAGCCTTAAATTCAGGAGTTATACATTTAGAGTTGGCACCCATTATTTTTTATAAAATTATTCTAAATTGGCTACTTTAAGCCTATGAGGTTTTGTGAATACTGCCTCAAACATTTTTATCATAGCACTCAAATTTGACCATTAGCATTTGATAAAAAAAGGAGTTTTTATAATTTTCCTATTTAAATAAGAAATGTCTTTGTAAATAATTGTAATGAAAAAAGAAGAGTTTTCCAATTGAATGAATGCATTTGACTGTTTTTGTGTTTATTACTTGATACTTGAAGAAAAATAAAATTTATGTTTGTACAAAATTTTAAATGTTTGTTTTTTAAGAATTTAACAAACTTAATATAGGTTGAAAAATAATAAAATTATGTTAGCATTACTTAAAAGCACAAGTTTCACTGAATAACAGTAACTTAAATACATTGTGGATTATTAAAATAAATAAGTCAATTTTACTTAAAAACAGGTTTGACGAACTTAAAAACTAAATTGAGTGGATATTACTTGAAAATGTAAGCTAAAACATGCAAAGTCTAATAGGACAAATTCAAATAAAATGTGTGTGAAATACTCAAAAGGCTGATGCAAATAGTTCCCCCAACCTAAAACATACACAGTATTTCTACAGTGTTCTGTAGTTACATTGTATAATAAAAAATAATAATAAATAATTTTCTATGCCAATTTTGCAAGGAACTATATTCTAATTCTAATGTAATAATCAATAAAATCTGCTGCTATACCATGGCTGCACCAAGTGGAGTGATATTATACAGCTCTTGAGGAATGAGCTACTTTCTGAGAGACACACTGAAGAGCAGCTCCATCAAACAAGTTAAGGCGACAGTGGCAAAGAACCAAAACTCAACCTATTGACAAAAGTGGAGAACAAAACTTAGGAGAAACCAGGATCAGTTGGGGCAACCAGTTCTTCAATGGCTTAATGTCTTGGGCAGAGCTGCAGTTATTCATACCATGAAAAAAAAAAACAACAACTTACAAACTCACAGTTTATGAAACAACAAAAGCATTAAATATAATAACACATGAAACCACTGTTTTGGCCTGTATATTACAATAACAAACTGGATTTTTCTAAAAGCTACATAATAATATCTAAAACCATTACCCCTTACCTTATAATACATTTTTTTTTAAATCTTTTATACCTAAAAAGTTTTATTACCTAAAATAATACTTGGTAATTATTTGAGTAATAATATGTGCTTTAAGGTACCAATTTGGACACTTAATCTACAAATGTTATATTTTTGTAAAGAAACTGACCCATGTGACTGCTCTAAGGATGTGTTATTGTTGTCATTTTAATCATTAAATACTATCTTTTTGTACCTTTATCTTTTTGTATGATTTTTTATTTTTTTATTTCCTTGCTTTAATTTAGGATTAATGTGTAATTCTCCTTGCTGATTGGTTTGGTCATGGTGTAATAGGGGAATTTTTCTTCCAGAACCACTGATAATTTATTAATGCACTCTATACCGAAAATAATAACATTTAATAAGAAAGAAGGAGAAACTGGTCAGAATTGGGTGAATTTTCTAATATTTTCTGCGATATGATGATTTTCCATTATTTGAGATTTTCCCTCCTCCCCGTCCCCATCTCAAGGGGCGAGGGATTCCCTGGTCTAGCGCTGAAAAGAGATTAAGGATGCCGTTGAGTGTTAAGCTCTTTAAAGAGGTATTGCTGTGCTGTTGGAGCTCCAGCACACTGGGTCACTGACCATGAACCCTGTGGACTCCCAGCATGCACTGATAAACCCACACTGAGTTCATGAACCACAGCTGCACACCTCAGATGAGCACGATAAAGAAATGACATGAGGTGAACAGAAAGATCCACAAAATCATTTTTGTTTAGGTAGGGGATTTGATTAATCCTGCAATCACAGTAAAAAAAGAAAACATGTAACAATAACAGTAAAGGTTAAAATACTGATAAAATCAATAACAACTGAAATTAATGTCAATATATACACCCTATTTGGCCCACACTAAAATAATAATTGCACAGTTATTAAAAAAAATAGATAGAAATTAATTTATAATTAACAATAACATTTGAATATGTCTTATTTGATGATGATGATGATGACGATGATGATGATAATAATTATTATTATTAATATAAATATTTTTATTCAAATTAACTGTTGTAATAATAAAATTTACTATTATTTTGAGAAATGTTTGGTATATTTTAACACTTTTTAATCAGAGCATATACAAACATTACATTATTTAAACATCCATATATATATATATATATATATATATATATATATATATATATATATATATATATATAAAATATATCTATCTATCTATATCTATATCTATATATATATATATATATATATATATATATATATATATATATATATATATATATATATATATATATATATATAAAGCTTTTTATTTTAAGATTTTTCAATATTTTTTTTTCCAGAACAACCCCTTCCCCAACAATTTAACCCCTTACAGATGAGGTAATTGATAAATAAGAAAATAAAAAAGGTCATAAAAAATAAAAAAATAAAAGCAATACAAGATAAATACATCAAGTTACATTGTGTTACATTCTAGTTAACTCAGATTACATTAATTAACCTCTAAATGTACATATAAATATGTTTATCTGACAAGAACACCATTAAGAAGATAATAAAGTCAGCAGAAAGGTCTTTTGGAGTCAAAATAACATCTATTGAGGAACTGTATCAACAACGTTGTCTGTTGGGCAAATAGCATTTTAATGGATCCAACCCACCCTGGCCATAGTCTACTCATGCTCATGCCATCAGGCAGGTGTTACAGAAGCCAGAGGAGCAAATCAGTGCAGTTTTCATGATAGTTCTTGTTCTGTCATTGTTAGACTTTTGAATAATACCGTACCTTAAATATTATTGAATAGCTCGGATATAATAATCAAATCAAACAAAGTATAATAATAATAAAATCATTAAATAGTTAAATTAATAACTATATATTTATGGAATTATAAAAGCTTATTTATTATGTTAGGTTGTTCAATGTTTTTTATGTTCTTGTTGGGTCTGATGCAATGTAATTTCGTTCTGCATTACAATTTTTTGTGATGTTTTGAATGACAAAAATAAAGGAAACGCAATAAAAACGGAATGTTGTAATATTTTTCACTTTTCATTTGAAGACATGCAGTCATTTTTGCCATTACATAGACCTGTTTAGGTTTTTGAGTCCACTGAGCCACTTTTGGAGAACCTTCTTCCATCCTCTTATTATTTTTTTGCAACCAGTAGTAATATCCTTACTACAAATCTTGTTTCTTTATTAAACATTTTCATGTACAGTGCTCCCAATAAGCACAACTGGATTGAGGGTTATTTCTATATCTCATATATTATTTATTTATTTTTTAAACATTTTTTTTCCCAAAATTCCTAAATCTTAGGACAGTCTCAAAAATGTGGGTATGATCTCCAATTTAACACAGTTTCCTCAACACAAAGCAACATATGGTCCTTTTACATATGTAGAAATTACAAAAGAAGACATTAAAGTTCCAGGTAGCAAAGAATTATGGCCCAGATCTGACATAAAGATGGCACATCAGGCATTTATCCAGCACAGGCATACAGCATGTGGGCTAACATGGCCCAAAACATATCAAATGTGGTATTTGGGACTAATATTGGAAATGTGGGCCATGTAAGCTTGGCCTATCTTGACCCACATTTAAAATACCTATTTATTAATTTTGAATAAAGGAAAGAAAATTCTACCAATTAGGTCACTTGAAAAAGCACACCCAGGGCAATGCTTCATAGATTTATCAATTTCATTGCAGTCATGACACACCAACATATCTGGGCCAGTTCAAGCCCGGTTATGGGTTATTAACTTGGCTAAGACTTGGCCCAGATATGGTTCATGTTTGGCCCTTGTCTGGAAGCCAGACTTGGTCCAGTCATGTATTAAAATTTACCGCAGCATGTGGGCCAAGTAAAAGCTGGTTGTGTGGGTCAGAGCTAACGCTACACTGTCCCGTAGCGTTCGCTTAAAAAATGAAATGCAGCCATACGTACCTCCGGCTACATAAATCGCGGTCTCCAGAAAATTCCACAGGACTACATTTTTAGAATGAGCCTGGGTTGCATATTTCTAAAGGTACTGTTGACTGTTGAATTTTCACCAGATGTTGGTAACAACCAAATAAATACATATATGAAAATAAAAACTCTAATTAGTTTACAAATTAACTTGTGTAATGTGTAATAAAATGAAATTACTAAGAAAATGTATAGAACACATGAAGAAAGGGAGGTGTAAAAAGGCAGTGAAAGCCCAGACAGCAGCTGAAGTTTCTCAGAAGTTATTCAGCAACCCTATTCTCTTTGTCAGTGTAAATTAATGTTAAAGCTTATTTTCTCATGATAAGTCATTCCCAATTAACAACAATGGCAACAAACCGGTAAGTTTCTCAAATCTCAAAGTACAGTTTGATATCTGTTGACATTTTCTGTGACCATTGTTTGACCATAATCTGAGTAATACAAATAAATAAATAAAAATATCCCTCACTTTCAAGAAAATCATACCTGTAGTCAATTTAGTACAATGATGACTTAGTTAAACAATCAGATTCTTTGCTGAGCTGTAAGCCAGCACTTAAAAAAAAGAAAAGAGCCTTATCTAGTCAATTCAAAAGGCCTGTTCTCATACAGAGAGGATAACAGACAGAGTCCTGGGAATATCAGTGGCTGCCAATTGTGGTAATGGCCCCTAATTCCAAATTAATTCAGTCTAAATGAAGTGTCAGGAGAAGATTGATCTGTTGTAAAGGCTGTCTTGATGAGAAGTGTCTTGGGAAGGGGTGATTAGCCGTGGAGGACTGAAGCCTGAGGCCGGAGCCGCTGGAGGAGCAGCTGCAGCCCAGACACTCATAGACTGACACTGCAAGAATCAAATGGCTTCTTAAGTGTGTCGCTTTATATAATACAGAGTAGTTGAGCACAAATTTGTACAACATTTTTTAAACTATTGTTAAATGGTGGCATTTTAACCAAGTGTTATGCAACAAAAACATGTCCTCTCACAATAAGTCCTCTTACAAAATCATAGCGACAAATAAAAAGCAACATAACAAAATATCCCAACATGCACCTTAATCCACTCTATAAATTCTATAGGTGCTTAAATCACATGCCTATGCACTATTTTATGCCATTTTGGAGGATAAATAGATAAATAGTATAAAAAGTAATATTCTTTTTAATCTAAAAAGTGCACTTAAAATACCCAGATGATGCACATAATCAACCGATATAATGGCATACTATTTGGTCATTTATTTCACTAGTTTGGCAACTTCGTCTGGAAAACAGTTTTAATTTCCATTTCGTAAAAAAAAAAAAAGGAAAAAAAACATTAATGTTTCATTTGTGATGACACTAAACCCATTCACTACATGGTTGAGTGTATATAATAATATATATAATATATAATAATATATATAATATATATACCAGAGGTTGCTGTTGAGTGACCGTCTGTCTGACTGACTGACTGAATAATTGACTGGGCGACCAGCCAATCGGCCGACCCAACCTCCTTTTCCTTCCCTAAACCCAACCGGTTTTATCGAATGACCCGCCCGCCCACTTGCTTCCCTAAACCCAAGCAACGATTTACAAAAGCCATCCAGAAAAATAAAAACCCTCATATGATTTTTACTACGTTTTCAGATTTCACCACATTCTCACCCTGTTATGAACCCATTCACTTTATTTTTTGGATTCTGTTTTTGTTTTATCTGATTTCTGGAACTGCTCTTACCTGGACTCAAACCCAGTCGTCACAGTCAGCTCCTCTCTGCTTCTCAACTCCACCGATGTACACGACGAGCTAACCGGACAAACTGATATTGGCTGGAAAGCCATCCACATGGAGGTAAGCGGCCAGCCCACGAGTGCGAAAAGGAACGGCGTTACACTGCCCCGTAGCGTTTGCTTAAAAAATGAAATGCAGCCATACGTACCTCCGGCTACATAAATTGTGGTCTCCAGAAATGTCCATGGGACGTTGAACACATGAAGAAAGGGAGGTGTAAAAAGGCAGTGAAAGCCCAGACAGCAGCTAAAGTCTCTCAGAAGTTATTTAGCAACCCTCTTCCCTTTGTCAGTGTAAATTAATATTAAAGCTTATTTTCTCATAATAAGTCATTCCCAATTTATGGCAACAAACCGGTAAGTTCACTTATCACAGCCGACGGCCATTATTTTTAATAGGAGGCATGTGTGCAACACATGAGTATTAAAGGGTTAGTTCACCCAAAACTAATGACACTCAGCCTTCACTTGTCACTAATTTGTTAACTGTTTGGGTTTCTTCTGAATAGTCTGAAAAATGTAGAAAAACAGTAACTGTCGATATTTGTTTCTTCCACTATTAAATGGTTACCAGTTTCCCATATAATTCAGAATATTGTTTTTGGGTTCAACAGAAAAAAATTAACTCAAAAAGCTTTGGAACTACTTGAGGTAAGTAAACAGTGTGTTAATGTTTTTATTTTTGTGTGAACTATCCCTTTTATGGCAAGACAAGACCCTTATACTTGGGAGCCAACCTAATTTTCTAGGAAACTGTAAAGTGCGATTTTACTGAGGAACTGTATACAAGCCAGTCTGTACGGCACTGAATTGAACAATTAATTGACACATTTGAACACATACTATGTGCATCCTGACTCATCACTGTTGTCAGATTATTTTATGGAAACTGCAAATAAGAACAATCCAGTAAAAACAAACCTAAAGGCTTATCGATCTAAAAACACTCTACATTATGTATAAAAAGTCATAAATTATGACATGAGTATTACACAAGTATTACAATAAATGAATTATAAGGGCATTACTGATGTCTCCTTTTTTAAGTTTATAACTCATAAGAACCATTTTTTTCACAAATTAAAACTGCACACAGTTCCTTGTAAGGGTTGGATTTAGGGGTTGGGGTTTACGAACTCACTTAAAAACTCAGAAATAGCAATGATATGATATGGTAAGGATATGTTAACTACATATAGCAACATTCTAGTCTTGTACAGTTGCTATTTTAATGAAATTAATATTATGTCATTCAATGATTTCATTAATTTGGTTATTGCTAAGAATGTGTTAAAGTGTATTATGGGAAAAATCTTGCTACAAAAAAATAAAATAAATAAAAAATCTGCAAACAACACAAGCTCATATTAAAACCAAGATAAATTCAGATGTTTTCTATACTGAAAACAAGAAAATTATGTGAAATAATAATAAAGTTCTTCACTACCACAAATTAATTAACTTTGTACAACTATATATGGATGCATGATATTTATCGGACAGATAAATTACTGGGCAATATGGGTAAAGGTTGTGTTATTTTGTTTGTAATGCTCTGAAATAGTCTTATGTATCCAATATTCTTACTTTTCGTATGTGCAAGTGACCAATGCTTTAAAAATGTGGTGCATTCATTATAATAATATCTGGATTCATTCATTGATTATTTGTGTCATCACCTGTGAGCAAGTCTTCTCTGGTTGGAAAATGTTTCTACTTGAGGCAGCAGAAGAACGTACCATTGCTTTTTGACTCTGAGAGGAGGAAACAGGCATCAGGTTTAACAACAAATCTTACAACTCACTTGAAAGGTCATTATCACACTCATGGCAAAGCTGTTTTAAAAGAATATTATTTATTCAATAAAAAGGCTAAGCTTTGCACTCAAATATACTGTTATACCTTAAAACAGAACTGGTTGTGAGAAAGCAGAGATACTTTTTTTGATTAAGAAGAATCTCTGACTAATGCCCAACAAACATAGCAAATATTGGAAATCATTTCATGTTTTTAATACTTATTATTTGTTAAACTAAATACTGTAATATCTGATGAATCTCAACTATACCATGTAATTTCAAAAGTGCACTTGTTTGTTTTTTTCGAGGCTGATGAATATCAATGAAATGTGACTAAGTTTATATCTTCCTCATTGGACAGATTGAATAATTTTTTGTGTGTTGTATGAAATATTTGAATATAAATGCATTTTTAAAAAAAATTATATTAGTAGTATAACATGCAGTTTAAGACTGATTCAGTTTCAAGCAGCAGTTGAAATATATCTTTGAAATTGTGAGGACTGATTTTTACAATAGTTTAGCCAGAGCTGCTAAAATATCAGTTTACATTTTCTTTTTTATTCTCCTAAGTGCTCAAACTGATTATACAAAACTATAAACATTATAATATCAAAATATGAACTCATTCGTTATCTGCATCCACTGTGTGGGAAATAAGTATTTAACACGTCACCATTTTTTTTTTTTAGAAAACACATTTCTAAAGGTACTGTTAATTTGAAATTTTCACCAGGTGTTATTAACAACCAAAGAAATAATTATATGAAAATAAAACAACTCTAATTAGTTTACAAATTAAGTTATGCGCAATAAAATTTAATGACACAGGAGAAAAGTACTGAACACATGAAGAAAGGAGGGTGTCAAAAGGTAGTGAAAGCCCAGACAGCAGCTGAAGTCTTTCAGTGGTTATTCAGCAATCCCTTTCCCTTCGTCATTGTAAGATTAGTTGCTTCAGTCCATCTACATTAGCAGGATTATGAAGATGAAACCAGGCTCGACATTTCAGCAAGACACTCATCCAAAACACAGGTAAACAGTGATTTATTTAATATTTATTCCCCCCGCCTGTATATCAGAATAGGCCATGAGAAGGATTTAATTATTGATTATTGGTTACGATTTCTCATATCATGCATCCCTACTTTGTAATACTGTGTGTAAAAGCCATGGATTGAGCATTAAAAGCATTCAAATGACAACTGAATGTATACACAGTGTGTACATGACCTGTGTAGCATTCCCACATTTATCATAAAATCTCAGATTCAGAGGTGACACACTTACTTTTATGACCTTTCCTCATTACCGAGTCATGTCTTGTGTCCAGTTCAGACACATATTCAACCTTCACGCTCTATGTTTGACCCCTTTCTGCTTGTCTCTTCGTGAAATACATTTATAAATGCTAAAGCTTCCGTCCTGATATAACTCTCAGCCAAAGTTAAGTCCCAGTAGAACTTCAGAAGATGATCTTCAGAAGTTTAGAAAGTCACAGTTAATGACATTATTCTGAGATAAAGCTACCAAACTAGATTAGGAGACTATCAGTAAATATTCAGAAAAACATTTGTGGACATAAAGAAAATATATCAGAAAAGAAATCAATAACTAGACAATTAGCAGCACTTTTTCAGTAACTAGTTTGCACTAAAAATATACATATAAATAAATAAAACAGCAGTTCATGCTCTAAACTGATTCCACAGCATTTTATTTATTAGGTAATCATAATTTTTTTGATCCATAGGGTCAGGCCTCTTCCCAATCCTATACTCAGGGATGGGTGGTTATGGTTACTATACCACCGAATTCCACCGAGCATAATTATGTTAATCTACACAGCAGGTTGAGCTCCAGTGCTGACACCAGAACTTTAAACCCCAGCAGCTTGAAAGAGGCCGGCCTATAAGGTACTGTTTGATGTTCAAATCAATCTCTTTCAAAGTCTATATTAACGCCGTGCCTTAAAGTATTGGACACACTCCCAAGTACTGCAATGGCATTAGATCTACTGTCATTAATTTGGCCTGGCCCTTGGAAAAAAAAAAAATATGAGAAGCCTCTCAAAAGCCAAAATTGTTAACCTTATTAAGGCATCCGTTTATTTAGAGCGTCTGTTTATTTATTTATTTATAGGCCAAGAGTGGAATTTTCTGCTTTGTGAATAAATATAGGCCATAAAAAATATTTTCAGAACTGAGCTTTGTGGCGAAAAACTCCTTACGATGCAAAGAGGAAAAAAAATGATGCTCATCATAGGAATCTGCATAAATAAATATCGTTTTAGTGAAACGCATATAGGAATTTGAGGACGTGGCTGCTGAAAATTGCTCTGATGTGCTACAATCTGCATGCAAATAATGTTGAGCGTTCTCATTCGTTGATGAACTATATAGTGTAAATATTTTCCCATCACTTGCTCTGTTTTCAAATGTTTTCCTTTCAACGATAAAAACACAGTGATAAATTTGTTATGTAGACTCTTCCGTGTGCATTTATGAGCCATATTTTTCCCACTCTCACTGTTAATCTCCATAAACCCCCCCTTTTAACCACATCACGCAGGAGATTAGGGGGATCGCGTGGCTAAACTGTAGAGAAACATGTTTTCTGTAAAGATGTTGACCACCACTGACCAACTAATTTTCACATGTCCATCTGGACGCATGTTTTCTGAAAGTGACCAGTGTTAGGTTGTGTTAAAATACCATGCTAATCCTCACCAGAAAAACACATTTGTTTTGCATAAACTAAGATTTTTTTTTTTACTTTACGTCACATTAGGAATGTCACACACAGTAAGAGATATCAACAGTAATGTTGTTCATGTGGGATTTAAATGTTAAGGATTCGACATCTAAAAACTTGACAATGAGTAAAATATAAATGAAAACAGGCGAAAACTGAACATTAGTTATAAAGTGCTTCAATAAAAAACTAGTGCTTCAATAAAAACTATCATAATCATACCCAAAATCCCCAGGAAATGTTTCTCATTTTTATTATATATATATATATATATATATATATATATATATATATATATATATATATATATATATATATATATATATATATATATATATATATATATATATATATATATATATATATATATATATATATATATATATATAAATAAAATAATATAAATAAAAAAACTAAGTTGAAGTAGTCATACAAGAAGTTTTAAAACAACTAATAAACAAACAAATAAATAATATGTAAGCCCAATACAATATAACTAAAGTAAAAACCAGGGCAATATGGTAGTTTAGTGGTTAGCACTGTCGCCTCACAGCAAGAAGGTCACTGGTTCGAGTCCCGGCTGGGTCAGTTGACATTTCTGTGTGGAGTTTGCATGTTGCCCTGTGTTCGTGTGGGTTTCCTCCAAGTGCTTCAGTTTCATCCATGACTCATTTTCATTCATTTAAATAAAAACAATCAATTCAAATCAAATAAAAGACTAAGTTGAAAATAGTCATTCAAAATTGTAAAACAAACAAACAAAGTAAAGTAAATGAACTAAATCTCTAATCTTACCCAATATAAAACTAAATAAAAAACTAAAATCCAAAATTGCTTTTATTATAAAATCAAAATTTGGTTACTAATTGCAAAAGGTAGACTTATGAAATGTGGGTTCATGGTTTGACCATGGTCATCAGGCGGTGACAAAATTTTGAGGAACTATAATACAATTTTAGGAATTATAATTAATTTGTATTTATTTGTTAACATAGACAAGTGGTGACAGATAAATCATAAGAAAATCACCAAGACTCACAAATGAACAATATTTTATTGCTGTCATTTAACAAAATGAATCAAATTGTAGAAATATTACAAAATAAAAATGACAAATACTGTAAACAGTGGTTAGGGTAAGGAAAGGTTCAGTTACCTTGAACTAAACTGAACTGTTAATAAAACAGGTTGTCTGGTTTCTAAATCTTGTTTTAATTCAGAAGGTTTTATGGTCTCTTGTGAGAGTACTGCTATATATGACACACTGAGGCTTTAAGTCTTTTTTTGTCGTCAAAATATGTAAATCAATACTTTACATATTCGGGGTCGCACTTGCGCTTCGACATATTTGTTGCTATAATTAAATGAAATTTCACATGTCAAATGGTAGGGTTGTCTCGCATTTCAAAATAAAAGAACAGTATAAGCAAAATAAGTTAAATTAAACTTTTGTTGTTTGTTTGACCACACTCTCCGCGACCTGCTGAAAATGTTCCCACGACCCACTTGTGGGTCGCGACCCATCAGTTGAGAAAAACTGCATTAGTTAATGGTAATTAATGCATTTAGTAACATAAACTAAGAATGAAAAATCTTGTACAGCATTCATTAATCATAGTTTCCTAATCTTAATAAGTTTATCAAAATGTACTATAGTATTATTAAAATCCAAACTTGTGCTTGTTAACACTGTGTGAGTTAACAAGAACTGACAATGAACATCATTTTCATTAACTACACTGTAAAAAAAAAAAAAAATCTTTTTACTTCTAAAAGTTCTTTTACTTTTTTTTCTAGCAGCTGGGGTACATGGGTAAAATTACATAAATTTACCATAAAGTAACGGACGTTAAATTACAGAAATTTTTCTTAAATTTTAATTTCTGGTGAATTTCTGTAATTTACATCTGTTATTTTATGACATATTTCTGTAATTTAACCAATGTTATTTTACAAGGGTTTTTCGGCACCCCAGCTGCCAGAAAAAAAAACAAAACAAAAAAAAAAACATAAAATAACAGATTTTTTTGTTGTTGTTGTTTTTACAGTGTAATGTTAGCAACAATGACTATATACTGTAATAAATGCACCTTTCAAATGTACGGGCATGACACATGTATTTCAAATATGTATTTTAAATACAAAACAGTATTTTGTAATTTGTTTTTGAAAGGGTTTATGAAAATGGCTTAATATTTTGTAGGAAAATACTTTAGTGTTTTGTATTTTTGTATTTTTAAAATACAGAAAAATTCCTCGTAATAAGTCTACATTGGTGCTTTCTCAGTTATTTGCCAACTCTTGAGATAAGACTAGAAGAAAACTTGAAGAATACTGAAAAAGTTGATCAATGCTTGGAGTCTCGATGGAAATTATTCATGAAGAAACAGTCAGATAGTAGGGGTAGATTCGGAGCGAGTCAAAATAAGACAGAAAAATAAGACAAACAACATTAAAAAGTGTTTTCATTGAAGATACAATACTTCATTGGCTGTTTCAAATGCCAGTAGCTGATCTGCAAGTGCTCTTTAAAGCTAATTACAAACTTTAACATAGTTAATCAGTATGAGATAAAAAATATTGAATAGTCCTCTAGTCTACAGCTGGTCAAAAACGTCCAACTCAGGCTTTAATTTTTTGAGATATCATCACTTTAGAAATATTATTATTTTAGGTTCTGTCTAACATTTTTGTCAAAATTACATCATCCACAAAAAGTTATCCACATATTATTATTGAATGACAAATTATTTACATTATGGGATGTTTTTTATAAGTTGTTTAAATTTTAAGACTTTTAAATTAAAAAATAAAAAAAGGTGGAACTCTAGCTTGGGTCTATAAGGTTTTTTTTATGAGCCAATGAGCATTTCAAATGCACACACGAGGGCCAATCGGGAAAAGCTTTCTTTGACATTTCACTGGACTGCTCTGTTGACAGCAGGAAAAATCAGAAGAAACACAAACTCAGAGTCAGCTAAATAATGCCGCACCACACAAAATTAGGAATAAAGCTGAAAGTGAAAAGATGTGTGTAAATGTAATGATTTGGAAGCTTTTTTTTTTACATTGAGATGAAATGTTACATTTTACATTATTTAAAAAGAAACAGTTATTTAAAAATGTTAATATTAATCATAAAATATCTTTATTTGTGTATATGTAGTTAGTGAAACATTTTTCAGTGTTCATTAAACTCATTTGCTCATTGTCTGTTTTATTTTTAAAGTCTTTAAATTTGCCTTGAAGGGCAAATAGTTAATTGGACATATAATTCAATAATTCATATAAAGTATGTACAGTAATTCATAATAATTACATAAAATTAACAGCTGCACTGGACAAAATATTTAGCACAACCTTGTATGCTAAATTTGAACAAGACAAAATTTTCATTCTTAAACATTAATTAAATGTTATAAAGAGCAAAAGATGTAACTTTCAACATATTGTTACAGCATCATTTTTTAAATTAAATTATCAAGCAGACATTGTATTTTTTGAAAAGTAATGCTTCAATTAATGATCTGCCAGAAAGAACCATATATTCCGAGCGGAAAAAATACTGTTTAGAATTAGAAGGTTCTATAATAATTTGCCCTGTTTTTTTTGTTTTTTTTTTAACCTCAATTTGCAAATTTAAGAGAATTTTATATTTACATTTAGAGTACATTTTGTGTCTCTGTCATGATAATGTATGAAAGAGAACTGTTATACACATATTGTTTGCTCTATGGACTGCAAATCTTTGAAGTTTAATATCTCAAAATCCTTTACGACGCAGACAGAACCTTAAAATTCCAAGGTGACAATATGTAAGTACAAACCTTTGTTTTGGATGGAATGACATTGTAATTATTAAAATTTTATATCCAATAACAAACTTTTATCCTGTGTGTCATTACATTGTAAATACTAAGTCATTACATTGTAACTACATTGTATTTACATTCAAGATAATATTTAGAAATGTAAATGTTTCGTTCTTACAATATTTGGTTATTTATAGTTGAAAACGTAAATATACACAGTACATATGTAATTACAAACTTAATTACTATGTCATTACATTGTAATTGCAATGCTATTGCATTATAATTACATCCAAGATAATATTTGTAAACTTAACTTGTTACTTTGTAAAGTTTATCTTCAGTATTTGTGTATTTAAATGTAAATATACGCAGTACATATATAATTACAAACTTTTATTCTGGATGTAGTTACATTGTTAAAATAATGCAAATACTATGTAACACCATTGGACTTACAATGTTATACTATCGTAATTACAATAGTATTACATAGTAAGTATAATTGTTTAACAATGTAATTACAATGGTATTACAATTGTTACAATTTTTGGAACATTGTAATTACAATGGTAATACATAGTATTTACAATGTTATAACAATATATTTATAATGGTTTTAAATAGTACCTACAATGTTATAAAAATATAATTACAATGGTATTACAATTGTTACAACATTGTTTCTTTGTAATTACATTGTTATAAAACTACAATAGCATTACATAGTAATTGTAATGTTATAACATAGTAAATACGGTGCAATACCATTGAAATTATATTGTTATAACAATCATTTACTACGCATTAGCATCTAGTTAATTCATTATTTGTTAAGCATTAACTCTACTTTAATATACGTCAGTAAGCAGTTTATAATTGCAGCTACAAATGCTGTACTCTTGACCTACAACCACATTTATAATGTGTCTATTAAATGTATTTCCCTACTTTGTTAATGATTTATTTTTCATTACTATATGAAGTATTGCATTATTTACAAACCATTTGTCGTTGGTGGTTATTAAGATTTTCCAAATGAGTTAGTAAACGGTTAATAAACTATTGAAATCAACGCTTATATATTATATTATTCAGGCATATAATAATGGTTACTATACATGTTAATGAATGCTTTATTAACTCAACTTCATGCAGTTTTGTGATCTAATCTAAAGTGAGGACAATTCATGCTTTATAAATCCTGTATAAATGACAATTAAAGGCTCAGTATCAAATAAACAATAATATTTGCAATCTTATCTAAAAATAAAAATTACTGTAAAGTTCACAAATTGCCAAATAACAGGTGTAAAATTCGACATAAAACTGGATAAAATAACATCAATATAATAATTTAACAATATAATAAGAAACAATGTTTAAACTGTACATTAATTTTATTTAAGATAAGGTTGCAAAGATTTTTTCATTTGAAGTACAGTTTCATTTGTGCATCTTCAAATGAATAGGATTAGATAAAGTCGTTTATAAAAAAAAATTCCTGTTTAGAATTTAACTGAGCCTTTATTTGTCATTTGAATGGGATTTATAAAGAATAAATAGTCTTCACTTTAGACTAGGTCACAAAACTGGATGAAGTTGAGTTAATAAAGCATTTTATAACAAACAAATTAACTATTAATATATGCCTGAATAACAAGTATTATCAATGTTAATTTTAATAGTTTACAAATTATTTACTAACTCACTCTGAATGAGCTTTAAAAAAACAACTAATTATGCTTAAATGACTGGTTTGTAAATAATACGATAATTTAGTAATGAAAAATAAATCATTAGAGTATGGAAGTACAATTATTTAGCACATTATAAATGTGTTTATAAGTCAAGAATAGAGCATTTGTAGCTGCAGTTATAAACTGCTTACTAACGTTTATTTATATAGATTTCATGCTTAACAAATAATGAATTCACTATTGGCTAATGCAATAAATTAATAAATGGTTCATAGTGTGTAGTTATTATAAAGTTTTACCCAATGTTATAACAATATAATTACAATAGTATTACAATTGTTACAATTATTAAAACATTGTTTCTTTATAACACTGTAATTACAATAGTGTTACAATGTTATAACAATGTAGTTACAATGGTTAATAACATTGTTCCATTGTTATAAAATTGTAGTTACTATGTAACATTTTATTTACAATGTATTTACATGTACTTGCAACAATATTACAATTTCATAATTTTATTACTTTGTAATTACATAGTTATAACACTGTAATTACATTTATTTTACATAGTAACTACAATGTTTTAACAATGTTTTAACAGTGCGATTACAATGTCAAAACAGTGTAATTACAATATTATTACAATTGGTATTAAATTGTTTCTTTGTAATACATTGTTATAACATTGTAATTACAATGGTATTACATAGTATTTACAATGTTATAACTACGTAAATATAATAGTATTACAATTGTTAATACCATTGTTTCTTTGTAAATATAATGTTATTCCATTGTAATCACTGTATAATACCGTCGTATTATATTGTTGAAACATTGTAGTTACACTGGAATTACATAGTAATTATAATGTTATAGCATTGTAAATACATTGCTTTAATATAGTAAATACAATGGTAATACATAGTATTTGCAATGTTAACATCATAAATACTATGTGTTATCATTGTAAATACATTGTTATAAAATAGTAAATACAATAGTATTACATAGTAACTACAAAGTTAAAACAATGTAATTACAATGATAATACAAATGTAATAACAATGTTTCTTTTTAATTACATTGCTATAACAATGCAATTGCAATGGTTATATAGTAACTACAATGTTAAAACAATGTATTTATAATGGTGTTACAATTGTTATAACAATGTTTCTTTGCAATTACATTGGTATAACAACGCAAATGCAATGGTTATACATAGTAACTACAATGTTGCAACAATGTACTTACAATGGTATTACAATTGTTACAATTGTTATACTATTGTTTCTTTGTAATGACATTGTTAAAATGACATTGTAATGACATTGCTATAACATTGTATGCATTTTCATTGTAATTACATTGTTAAAGTATTGTAATTACAATGGTATTACAAAGTAACTACAATGTTATGAGAAAATAAGTAGAATGCTACTACAATTACATCATTGTAACTACATAGTTGTTACATGATAATTATAATACTATACCATTGTATTCACTATGTGATACAATTGTATATACATTGTTATAATATTGTACTTACTATGGCATTACATAACAATCTAATTATGATGGTGTAACAATTATTATATCATTGTTTGTTTATAAATGCATTAATATAACATTGTGAATACAATGGTTTTACATAGTAATTATAATGTTGTACCATTGAATTCACTATGTAACGACATTGTAATTACATTGTTATACCATTCTACCTAATTACTGCAATGTTGCAACAATGTAATTACAATGATATTACAATTGTTACAATCATCATAATATTGTTTCTTTGTAAAACATTGTTATTAAATAGTAATTGTTATGTAACACCATTGTAATTACATTGTTATAAAATTCTACTTACAATGGGATTAAATAGTAACTACAATGTTATAACAATGTAATTGCAATGGTTATACATAATTACTACAATGTTGCAACAATGTAATTACAATGATAATACAATTGTTACAATCGTCATAATATTGTTTCTTTGAAAACATTGTTATAAAATAGTAATTGTTATGTAACACCATTGTATCTACGTTGTTTTAACATTGTAGTTACTATGTAATATTATTTTACTTACAATGTAACTACATGTAGTTACAATGGTAATACAATTGTTATATTATTCTTTCTTTGTAATTACATTGTTATAACATTGTTATTAAATAATATTACATAGTAACTACAATGTTTTAACAATGTAATTACAATGGTTATACAATGTTTTACAGTGTATTTACAATATAGATGCAATTGTTTAACATATTTTCTTTGTAATTACACTGTTATAACTATGGTATTACTTAATAATTACAATTGTATAACAATGTAATCACAATGTTTTTAAATTGTTACAACTGTTATAACATTGTTTCTTTGTAAAAAAAATTGTTATAACATCATAATTACATCTATGATAGTATTGTAAATGTGTTTTTGTATATTTTATGTACAGCATTTGTGTGTTATAGTTATATACATATACACAGTACACATGTAATATGCAATTACAAACATTTATCTTCGACATAATTACCATGTCATTACATTGTATTGACATAGTGATTACGTTGTAATAACATCCAAGATTTACAAACATTACTACATCTTTAAATTGTAATTACTGTAATTATTGTATTTACACTGGTTACATCCAAGACAATATATTTATAAATGTAAACATGTTTTAGTATAATACATATACAGTATTTGTAAATTATATATATATATATATATATATATATATATATATATATATATATATATATATATATATATATATATATATATATATATATATATATATATATACAGTACACATGTATTTATTGATTTTTTTACAGTGATTAAAGAGATCCGCTTCAAGACAATGCTTTCGGTATGACATTTGCACAAAATCTATACTAAAACCAAAGAGAAACACGAGTTATATGTTTATGTTTAGTAGAAGTGAATGAGTTGACAGAGAAGCTGACAAACCTGCTCAGAGATACGCTGTTGCTGTCAAACATTGTTTACTTTACTAAGCCAGTTTAATGGTGAAGGGATTGATCCAATATGCCTATTGACAGAAAGTTTGCAAAGAAATTCCATGCTCCACTGTAAACGTATTTTATAGTATTTTTTAAAATACAAAAATACAGTATTTTATTTTGATATATTTGTGGCTACTTTATTTTGATGCCCTTAAAATTGAGGTATTTGGTATTTTATTTCAAAATACATTTCAATGTATTTTTGCCCATCCCCGATTCTTCATTGCTTGTTAATGTTAGTAAATACTTTGACTAAGGGACCATTATTTTAAAATGTTTTCAAAATTTGCCTAATTCTTCTAACAAAAAATACTATAGTGGTTTACAGTAAAATCTACAGTGTTTTTTACTCATACTAATATAAATTACTTAAATTAATCTGATGGGATAATTCCATAGTTGCTATAGAACTACAACTATAGTAAACAAATGACCCAATACTGTAGATTTCTAAAATTGTAGGGTATATTATACTACAATGCTGTGTTAAAAACTAGAGTATGCTAAAGTATTTTTTTTTCAGTTTATCAGTTCATTGTAAATAATACTACATTATGCTCTAGTATTTATTTAAAAAGTGTTATAAAAACTAGTTATAATATATAGAGTATAATACACCATACACTGCAGTATGGATCAAAACACTATTTACTTTAAATTACTATATTATTTGCTCATGTGTGTACTGAAACCATTTAATGTTATTAAAAAAATAACCCCTGCTCTAACATTTTTTAGACCCCACTATTCTTTTTTTGAGTGAAAGTAAAAAGTGAATAACACTATTTTTACATCCGGTTTTAAGCAGCCCTCATTTTACTTACATCGGCGTGTCATTATCATGTAGTTCATTAGTTATTAGCATCCGCTCAGCGAGCCCGTGCTGGTATGAGGGACCTGCGCATCCTGAGAGAATCTGCTCTGTCTCTATTTAATCTGGCTGCCTGGCTGGCTGTAAAGTAACTTTGGACCCTTGATGCACCTCAGGACATATGGTGTCCAATGTCTCATTTCCCTGATGTACCTCCTTGCCGTTTGACATCGCAGAGATTTGACGTCGATGAGATCATTAGCAACTTTACTCCCTCAGTCGCCCGAGGCTATAAGCAGATAGACGGCACAATCTCTATGGATTCCCTTCATTTCAGCCCGATGCCGTCCTCGTCCTTCTTCCAGTGTCATCCTCTCTCCATTTCCATCTCCCCACCCCCTCCTGCTCCTCTCGTGAGTGGAGTCATTTCTATCCTTAAAAGAAAACTTATTTCAACCCTCTTGCCACCGCTGCCCCTTCTCTGTGATCAATAACAGGACGGCAATGGCAGCACGTGCGGATCATCAATAGCATTTAAATACAACTCGTAGCATCAGAATGGATGCTCATTATTTAGTAATGTTCTGCTTTCGCCAGTGGGAGCTTATTTGTTGGGATATTCTTTCATTAAAACAATAAATTGATAAAAAAAAATTATTTTAATGTTCACAATGATGACTATGTGAGAAAATGATATGCTTTAGATGCTCTAATCTCAGTATCTTTGCTTCTTTTTGCTTTGTGGAAATAGGTTCTAACCTATATTCTTTTTAGTGTTTAAGGGTTTAAATCAATTTAATTAGTCTTTATTTCTATAGCACTTTTGCAATGTAGATTGTGTCGAAGGAACTTAAAATGGAAGTTCTATTAATTTGAAACTGTCTCAGTCAAGTTATATATCAATTTAGTTCAGTTCTGTTTACATTAAATTTCACTGTTGAAAGTCCAAACACTGAAGAGCAAATCCATCGATGCGCAGCTTCACAAGTCCCAAAACAAGCAAGCCAGTGGCGACAATGGCAAGGAACAAACTTTACCAATTGACGAAAGCGAAGGAAAAAAAACTTTGAGAGAAACTCAGTTGGGCACAACCATTTCTTCCCTGGCCAAACTTCTTGTATAGTGCTGCAGTCTAGTCGCCTGAGGCTGGAGAACGCTGGACATCAATCGTGGAGAAGCTGCAGGTGTGAGTAGATCACCGACTGGTGTTCATACCTGCCAAAACTCTCATTTTTCTCGGGAGTCTCCCTGAGATCAGAGCCATCTTCCATTTTGTTCTGTCACCCGGAAAACTCCTGGAATTTCACCCCACCACCGATACGGCCTGGTCCAGGACTATGGAGACCTTGAGATAAGGAAAAGCAGACTAACATAAGCATAGATATTGTTCAAATTATAATGTCTTTTGGGAAATGTTCCTGGCTCTGGTTGCCCTAATTAATGCAGCCTAACCGTCCTTTAGTAGTAAAACAAATCTACCACCATATAGCTCCATGCACTTATATTGTGCTAAACCCATAAGAAATTGTGCTTAGGATATTTTTAATCAAATCTGTCCCTCCGTTGAAAGTTTTGTCACCCAAAATTCTGACACTCTAAAATGTTCATAAAGAGATATACCTGGTGTTGGTGACGATCATGATATTTAAAAATGGATACATAAAAAATATAATCAATTAACATTGCTTGTGAAGCACAATTGCTAATTGGTCACTTGTAGGAGTGAGAAAACCTAGCTTATGGTTCGATTGCACTGCAAAAAACTGATAGTACAGTACAGTATAATTTGGTACAGGTAACCCTGATCAGTCTTGACCAGTCCACTGCCAATAGTACTTATGGTGTATGCCAGGTAGTTGTGATTATCTTCACTTGATATGTCGGAAAGTAGCAATCAATGTAATTCTTGCATGAAGAAGTAAGCTGACAACAAATATGGAGGATATGTTAGTGGCCTTATTTTATTACCATGGCATTGAGTTCCCTTTGTTCTCTTCCTTCACAGGAAGGTCTACATCTCTTGGGTCGACCACGATTCATTTCTGTGCACAGTAATTATATTATCATAGTGTCGTGTTTTAGCTGTGTTTTTGAAAATGGAGCTTCTTGCAAGTTGCCATTCATCTGGCTTTACTGCTGAAAAGTAATGATTTTCTGTAAACCAATCAGTGATTTAAATGTTGTATGACTATACAACTGTGCTAGGTACCCCTCTGAAATGGTCTAAAAAAGTATTACAATACGGTTTGCTCTTTTTGTACCATTTTCAATTTCTGACAGTGGATACTGAAATACTTGTGTACTGTACTGTTCGACACATATCACTCAGTGGAAATGACCCATTATATGGACAAACAACTCCAGCTTACAGCTAAATGAAATGCTGAAAGAGATTTTTTGTCTGATGAAACAAATGATTCTGCACGATGGACATCTAGAGTTTTCAAGCCTTGGACACCTAGACTGCCACTCTGTACAAGAAGTTTGGCCAGAGGAGAAATGGTCATGCCCAACTGAGCCTAGTTTCTCTAGAGTTTTTTTTTTCTTTCACTTTTGTCAACTGGTGAAGTTTGTTCCTCACCATGGTCACCACTGGCTTGCTTGGTTTAGGACTTGTGGAGCTGCGCTTTGATTGATTTGCTCTTCAGTGTTTGGACATTCAGCAGTGAAAATTAAACCAGACTGAACTGAACTAAACTGAACTTTAAAATTGGACTGACAGTTTCAATTGACTAGAACTTCTATGTAAAGTTGCTTTGACACAATCTACATTGTAAATGTGCTATTAAAATAAACATGAATTAAATTGATAGTAGAATGTATATGGTTTTTTGTGATCTTCAAGTCATCTCAGGTATTTTCATGAGGATAATGTTTATTTAAACACTCTCAGAAATAAAAGTACGGGAGCTGTCACTGGGTGGTACCTTTTCAAAAGGTACAAATTGTACCTAAAATGTGAATGTTAATACCTCAAGGGTAGATATTAGTACCTAAAAAGTACAAAAGTGTTCCTCTTAAAATTTTTAGGTACTAATATATACTTTTGAGGTACCAATAAGTACAAATCAAGTACAAATGTGTACCTTTTAAAAAAGTACCACCCCAGTGACAGCTCGTGTACTTTTATTTCTGAGAGTGTAGCATGCTAATCCTTTATCACTGTACGGAATGCAATACAAAATTTCTGACCCATTCTGCAACAAGAAAATCACAGAAGTTATTTTGCTAAAGTTATCTGACATTGTAATGCGAGTTTGGACCAAACATATGTTGTCATTCTCATTGGCAAACTTTTACAGTGTGCTAAGCTAAAGTAGTTAGCAATTTATTGTTAATGAGAGTTTTGGATGAGTAAACTGTCACTTGAGTGACATAAATTCTTCAGGTTCCATGAAAATTAGGGATGTCCTGATCAGGTTTTTTTGCCTTCGACTCATTTGATCTTGAGTATCTACCAATACCGAAACCTGATCCGATGCTTTTATAATACATAAAAAAATAGAGTGAAGAAACTGATCCAGGATGTTCCGCATTTTTTATTTATTTCACATTATTTACCAGTCAACAACTCTGTTTACTAACAGCGCTCTTCTGAGAGGTAGCTTAAACAATCAAGTAATACTGTAAATAACATAAGTTCTAAACTTTTGACTTTAGTGCGACAGTAAATATAAAAAAAACTTATATAAAGACAAAGATCACCTTAGCTTAAAATACCCAGCAGGAATCCCACATTAACATATCTCACAGTTTGCTATGGCAAGGTTGTCATCATCAACTTTATAATACCTCCATACCGCAGATATACTCGTGCTTTCCTCGTTAAGATGCTTCTGTGTTCTACTTTTGACAGCATTTAACTGATAGCGAAGGTGATGTCATGCCACTCACGTCACTGTTTCTGTGTGACGTCAAGAAAGAGGTCTAATTCTGTGCCAACGCATAACTGTTAAAAAATAATATCATATATTTAAGTCCTGATCGGGAGGTAACGTCCAATTCCAGTCCAGTCTGAAACTCAATTTCCGATCACTAGATCAAATTGGGACATCCCTAATGTAAATGACGTCTTTTTTTTTCCAGGAAGGGTTTAAAATGAGGAGGGTGAGCACATAATGACAGAATTTCTAATTTGGCAAGAATAACCTTTTTGCATATAACACACAGTTCTATTACAGTCGGTAAAATGAGCCACACAAAACCTGATTTCTCTGATCATAAAATCTCATAATGTAATCATTTCTATTTACCTCCCTGATTGCCCATCATACAGTTCTTATTAGTATGCTACAATATTAATTATTAGTTTTTGGCGCACGTAACATTTCCTAAATCAAAACAAGACAATAGGCGCTGAAAAATTACATTTGAGATGTCTCATTGATTAATAAATCTCATCATTAGCAAGAAAAAAACTACATTCATTGAGAAATGCATTAAATGAGCCATGACTTCCCGAAGCCATAATCCAATTTATATTTCGATTCCGCAAAAAGCAGCAATGTGATCATTCCTTCTTGTTGTGCCACTGAGCCTAATTTCCTCTACTTGATGAACATGTTCTGGAAATATTGAATACACGATGCCTCATGATTAACACTCAAGTACTTTTATTATGACTGGGAATTAGTAAAGAAAACTGAGATCAGTCTTTGTGTTTGGATCTGTTGTCACATGCGGCATCTTTTTCTCTTTTCAAAGACTGAAGGCCTGGCCCTCACACTGTAAAATCACCTGAACTTGGGTTTAACTAATATGTAAAGTGGGCCAGAGCTTAGAAAGGCATGATGCGATTTCAAGGAGTGCCGTGGTTTTGGAAGAGGACTCTTAGAGATCTGAAACGCCTCCCTCCCTCTTTCTCCTGCTCGGGAGGTTTAGAGACCCAGTCCAATCTCGTTCCAAATCCCCCTGATTTCATGACTCTCAGCGGGCTTCAGGAAGGAGGTGTCGGGCGGTGGGTCGTGGCGTGCCTTCTCTTCTCATGGGCTGAAACTGGCTGCCGTCGAGGGGTGGGGGGGTGGCTGTGACTTGTTTGTGCTCCCCTTTAGAAAAAGAGCTTACGAGTTCGGGAGAAGAAACGCGGGGAGCTAATGTGAAGATTTAGGACTTTCTCTCAGGCTTGGCCTTCCTTAAGCTCTGTCTGCTTGAGCTGTTTGCCGAGGTCCTGCTCCCACTGAGCGCAGATTAATACTCTCTCACTGCTATAGTCCGAGCAACCAACCCAACCACACACACACAAACACGGACACAAACAGTCCTAATCACCCTGGCGCTCTATAATCCACACTCTGTTATCTCATTCCTGATCTTGACTAAGTGAGTAAGCATCTTCCAGGGTTATTATTTTCAACAAGCTAATGTATGGAGGAAGAAGATAAATATGTTTTTTTCTAGCATTAAGTGGAATTGACATGAAGCTTTTGAGTGACCATGTGGTCTTTAAGAAGCTGTTTGTCTGATTTGGTGGGATGAATGAAATGTTAACAGGGTGTAAACGCTGCACTGTGTTTGTCAATCCACATTTTTATCTGGTGAATTAATCGAATTTATTTTGAATACTTTGTTAGGCTTACATTGGCTTGTTGAGATGTTCTGCTATTTTCTGTTTTAAAGAACGAAAACAGCTTTCATCTTTCAGAGATAATTCAGCAGGGATACATTCTGAGAATGTATGATGAATAAAAAATAAATACATTTAAACAGGCCACATTTTCAAATTATGTACAGACGACACATACTGAAATGTCCCTGAGAGTAAACAACCTATAATATGGTTAGGCGAACAAGAATCGTCTGATGCCATATGAAAAGTGCAGCTCCAAAAGGCTAGTTAATTGTCAATTAAAATACTTTTGGTGCATTCATTTCATGTTGGATAAATCATAACTATAAGTTGAATGTACATGAAAGCCACCACAAAGTAGTTATTACGAGTAGGTAAATAGAAA
Organism: Danio rerio; assembly: GCF_052040795.2. Lineage (NCBI taxonomy): Eukaryota > Metazoa > Chordata > Actinopteri > Cypriniformes > Danionidae > Danio > Danio rerio. The sequence continues at coordinate 10,926,250 of NC_141022.1, forward strand.
TTTCTGAGTTTTTAAATTGGGGGTGAAATTAATAGATTAATATGACTTCATATAAAGATTGTTATTCATATGGGAAGATTAATGCCTGAATCAATTGAAGCAACAGCAGGATTTTTAATTACAAAAAATACTACGTTTTTGAATGCGACAGAATCGTAATATAATAATTAATGCATTTTTATTAGCCCAAAGTGGCTATATAAATTATTGAAAAATATATTAACAATGCAAATAATTATTTGCTCCTCATTTTCTGTAGGTTGAATGAACAAAATATGCTGTAATTTCTTGTAATTTATCGTTTAAAAAGGTACATCACCATCCTGTTCAAACATGGGTGACTTTTAACACACCTGACATTATAATTAAGACAACTCGTCAACTTGAAATACAAATGTCCCAAGAGGACTTTATCCCTCAAACACATCAGTTAGAAAGACATTTTTGATAATAGAAAATGTATTTAAATTTAGTATTATTGATTTATTCTTCTTTTATTTATTCTTTAGAATAAGTATTTTGTTACATCTTTACATAAGCATGTCCTTGATGCTTAATGAAAAGGGAACGTTATTTTCCAAATATTTTCATTCATTTTCATTTATTTTCTTTTTGGCTTAGTCCCTTTATTAATCTGTGGTCTCCACAGCAGAATGAACGCCAACTTATCCAGCTTATGTTTTACACAGCGGATGCCCCTCCAGCTGCAACCCATCACTGGGAAATTCCCAATATTTTGACATTTCAAAATGTATTTGAAACAATAAAATAGATACTTGCATTTAATATGCTTTCTATGAATACAATTTTTTTTTGTAAAGTTAACTCCATGTGCATACCAATATGTATTTGAACTATATCCTATGAATATACAATCATAAATCCACTATACACTCTCAGAAATAAAGGTACAAAATCTGTCACTGGGGCAGTACCTTTTCAAAAGATACATTTTTACTCCTAACAGGTCCCTAGAAGGTCTATATTAATACCAAAAAATGCAAATGTGTAACCTCAAAGGTGTAACTCAAAGGTACAAAAGTAAACCTTAAAGGTACAAAAGTGTACCCTACAGGTACTAATGTGCACCAGTATAATGCAAAATTGTAACTTTTGAAAAGGTACCACCCCAGTGACAAATTTTGTACCTTTATTTCTGAGAGTGTAAGGTAAGAGCTAACACAAAAAATATGTTCACTATTATTGCGTAAATGAATCTTAGATCTGTTATGGAGTAAAAACAAATCTGATTATACCACTTATTCTCTTTTGCACACAGACTCAAATGAAGACTTTGGTATCACTGGAGTAACTTTATTCATTAATTCATTTTCTTGTCGGCTTAGTCCCTTTATTAATCCGTGGTCGCCACAGCGGAATGAACCACCAACTTATCCAGCACGTTTTTATGCAGCGGATCTTTCGAGCCAGAATCCATCTCTGGGAAACATCCACACACACATTCACACACACACTCATACACTACGGACAATTTAGCCTACCCAATTCACCTGGGGGAAAACGGAGCACTCGGAGGAAACCCACGCAAATGTAGGGGGAACATGCAAACTCCACACAGAAACGCCAACTGAGCCAAGGCTCAAACCAACGACCCAGCAACCTTCTTGCTGTGAATTGACAGCACTACCTACTGTGCCACTGCGTCGCCCTGTAGTAACTTTATAATGACTTAAATCATCATACACATTTATTGGCGATGCTTCATGATGACATGGTTCATAATTGCCTACTGCACTTGCTCAACTGAGAAAATCAGAGACGATGATATCAATCCCTCTCCTCTGTCTATTTTACACAAGTATAACCGATTTTGTCGACTCTGTGTTAAGCCATTTCCACAAACTTCCATCGCTCTCGCCTTCCCCCAACCCTAACCACCTCAAAAGTAGTTGGCAAAGAATCATAATAACAAACATATTTGGAGCAAAGCAAAAAAAAAAAGAGGATGAGCCTTTTTTGTCATGCCAAAGAGTCTGTCAAAACCCATTACCTAAGTGTCCTTTATCTTCCCATATGCTTTTGTTGCCTAATCAGCTTTGTATCTCTCTAAATCCAGGATTGAGATGAAGAAAACACACACACACACACACACACACACACACATACACACACAGAAATGGATGAGTCCATCATGTGGAGGAATGTGATCGCAGCTGCCTGAAGCGGGACAGCAGCACTCGGTGGCCGGAAGAGGGACTGCATACAGAAATAGGACAGGCCGCTCGTTAACTCTCCTTCCCGCCAGATCCGATTCTCCAACTGCTCTTTATCCCCTGGATTTTTCCTTTCTCTCTCTCCTTTTTCCCCAGCAGAAAGGAGGATTGCGGCTTATTCCAGCACAATCCACACCAGTGGAGGAAAAGAGGACATATTCGGGATCAAGGCTGGACTTGAGCGGGAAATCGCCTCACAATAGAACTATTACTCTTATCAGATTTGCGTGAGAGCGTTGGTGTTTTTAAAAGGGATGGATTGTAAACGTATGCCATTGGTAGGGATTGGTGCTTTTATTGTGTTTTCTGTATTGCGGATACTGTGATAGAGATAAGAGCGATATCAACCCAGGGATTCTTACTAACACATCACAGTTGCATCTCTAACAGATCAATGCAAATGAAATAAGTAGCCACACACACACACAAACAGCCCCATCAGCTCTCCTCTCATCCACTAATCTATACCAGACAAATTAGCCTGGCAAACAGATTGGGACAGAAAAGATTTACTCTGTGCAGGCTAATTACATCAGCTCATTAAGAGTCTTTAAGAGGCTGTGATTAGAGATGTTTGTTCACACTCTGCATGGTGTGTTTAATGGCTGACAGTTTATCACCCGTCTGCCTGAAGCTGAGGGGAGGAACCTATTGGAATTCATCAATATTTAAGAAGCTTCTGTTCTGGAGTCAGAAGAGTCATTTGGTTGAAGAGCATCCCGTTAGTTTAAGATCATAAAGAGATGCCTGTTGCTGTGGAGGATGATAGTGTAGAGCAATGGTCCCCAACCTTTTTCTAACTGCGGACCGGTCAACGCTTGACAATTTTACTGCGGACAGGGGGGTTGAAATAATAATAAGAATAATAAATGTGAATCCAGTCTGTACTCATATGGAACTTTACTAGCACATTGCTCCAACATTACAATGCTATTATAACATTAGGAAGTAATAACTTTATTAACACATTGCTCCAACATTATAACATATTATGACATCAAAAACTGTCCGTAACGCTAAATCAATGGGAGCCCTGAGCACCGGTAAAGTCGTTCCGGAAATTTTCCATATATTTATCGGTATCGCTGTGTGAAAGGGACACCCGAAGTGTGTTGCTTGTGTCCAGTCTACTCCTTTGCCTTGATTTGGTGGCTGTCACTGCAGAAAACCCCGCTTCACACAGCTTTTCAGCGCTGTGTTGGTGATCTCTGGGTATTCTGCCATGACTTTAATCCAGAACATTGGCAGAGTTGTTGTCTCGAACACTGTTTTTAGGCCGCCGTCATTTGCGATCTCCAGCAGTTGGTCTTCTTCTTGCACGGACATGCTGGATTCAGCTGGTTTGTTGACAAATGGGTCACAAATCTATTCCTTGGCCGTTCGTGGGTCCTTTGAGGTTGGGAATTTGCGCTTAAACTCCTTTAACAGTGAAGACTGGGGATCGTGCACCAACTTGGTGAGTGAGGGCGCAAGCTCACTCACACAAAATCCCCGCTAATGTTTGAAACATGTTCACTATGCCTCTGTTCACACGCCGTCCCCACAAATCCAGTTTGGTTTTAAATGCAGCTACTTTATCCGCCAACTTAAAGATAATTCATTCTTGTGCGGCCCGGTACTGATTGATCCACGAACCGGTACCGGTCTGAGGCCCAGGGTTTGGGGACCACTGGTGTAGAGTAAATTGGTGACCACATATTTTCAGCAGCAATGGTTCCTTTAAAAGTGAAGGTACCGGTGCAGATTCGCACTCTATGACATCAGAAAGATCCAACCCTTCTTATCTGAACATGCAGCTCAACTCCTTGTTCAAGCTCTTGTTCTCTCCAAACTGGATTACTGCAACTCTCTACTAGCCGGGCTCCCAGCTAACTATATCAAGCCTCTTCAGCTGCTCCAGAACGCAGCAGCACGAGTGGTCTTCAATGAACCTAAAAGAGCACATGTCACTCCGCTGCTCATCCGTTTGCACTGGCTGCCAGTTGCTGCTCGCATCAAATTCAAAGCTCTGATGTTTGTCTACAAAGCGACTTCTGGCTTTGCTCCTTCTTATCTGCTCTCACTTCTGCAGATCTATGTGCCCTCCAGAAACTTGCATTCTATGAATAAACGTCGCCTCGTGGTTCCATCTCAAAGAGGGAAGAAATCACTTTCGCGAACGCTCACGTTTAATCTGCCCAGTTGGTGGAATGAACTCCCTAACTGCATCAGAACAGCAGAGTCACTCGCTGTTTTCAAGAAACGACTAAAAACTCAACTATTTAAAAAAAAATTACTAAATTACTAAAATATTACCAATGCTTTCCTTCTTAGACTGTACTGACCTGAAACTTGCCTATAGCACTTATTCATTGTTGCTCTTATAGTTGTGTAAATTGCTTTCCTGTCCTCATTTGTAAGTCGCTTTGGATAAAAGCGTCAGCTAAATGACTAAATGTAAATGTAAATGTAAAAATAAAAGCACAACTGACAGTTTTAGGAATAAAAATTGGACAACAATACAGCAGTGCAATATTGTATATTTCAAGTTGGCTACACCGGGGCCATCCAACACTCTGACAGCAATTCATAATTTTTTGATTTAGTGGCTAATTTGTATGAATTTGTACAATTTAAATCGTACAATTTAGTACGATTTGCTCATCACTCTATGACGGTTGGGATTAGGGGTGGGGTTGGGTGCCTCACCTGCTTTTTAAAATCGTACATTTTTGTACGACTCAACTTGTATGAATTCATATGAATTAACCACTAAACTGACAAAACGTAAAATACTTACGTTTCCTTTTGAGATGGGGCTGGGCCATCTAGCAAGCATTAGACATCGTCAGCATTTCCTGCTCCTTTAATTGAATGTTCAAATCTAGCAATCCCCATCACTGTAAATAAGTTTTCCTTACACTGTATTATTATTATTGTAGGTAATCAGTGCATGATTGGAAAACAATCCCAAACCTTAAAAGTAAAAACAGTAGTCAACTAACTTGAAAGATCATGAAAGACTAATCATGAAGATAAAGGCTTATTTTCATTGTTGACTTTTAAAATGCTATCTGCATTGTATTCTGTGATTTGCAAGATATAAAGCTGCGTTTAAGCTTACGTAAGAGCATCTCATGTCAAACTGTAACATTATTAACTGGGCTTTTCCTCCTGCAGACCGGCCGGATACTCGGTATGAGAATGAGACTCATTTGTAAAACAATGTTGGGCACATTCATTTAAAAGAGTAATTAGTTATAATTACTAGTTACTTCTCACAAATAGTAACTGAGTTACATAATTACAAAAGTAACTAATTTCCATAGAAAGTAACTATTGCGTTACTTTAAAAAAAAATCTAATTTGTCAAATGACTATAAAATAAATATAAAACTTTTTATTGTTTGAACATATTATTGGCCCCATTTCAGAACGGAGGTTAAGTGAAAACTCAGAGTATGTTAACCCTGAAATGAGAGAAACTCTGGGTTTTCCATTTTAAAATGGCAAGTTTGTCAAACTCAAGAAAGCAGGATAAGCCAAGCCTATTTCTGAAAGAGAGGTAACTTTTACTCAGAGTTATTTAGTGTGGTAGCTTTTCTGTAAACCTAATCTGGTTAGGGGCAAGGGGATATAGCTTATATCTCCGCCGATAGATGACTCGGCCCATTGTATCCAACTGTCCTGGCATGAATTCCTGGGTGAATCCACCAGCAGTGTCGTCAAACAGGCAAGCCTGGGATATGGGGGAGTCAAGAAAGTGAACTTTGTTGACTCTGCGCATATCTTTTGCTAGGTTTAGCCCGAGGTGGTGCTCCTGGACCACTAATGTGGCCATCATCCTTCCCAGGGCACATGCAGCGCACGAGGTCCATGGAGCTCAGTCGGGTGCGGTGCTAGGCTTGTAACAAGCGTGAGCCGGAACCACCCTCGTGCAGCTGGGCCAGCGCATGCGCATGGACCCTACATTCCTTAGGTCCTCAGATTCCTCCTAGCTATTGATTTTAATGAGATCAAAGTTATTTTGTTAATTATTATTTTTAACTGACAGCCCGGCTAACTACAAAATCAGGTTTCAATGGGTTTAGTCAAGTTAGTCTGAAGGCAGGTTTTTCGGATAAAGGCTAAAGGAATGACCATTTCTGAAGTCAGTCCATACAAATTGGTGATTTCTAGATTATTGCACCTTTAATGTTGTAACTCATTAAAGTGCCTTAAAAAGGCTGGTAGTCCACAAAGACAAATGGGCAAACAGTGAAATTGCTCAGTAGTTCAGAGCTGAATAGGCTAATGTTCACCTTACCTAATTACTCTGAATTTAAAATAATTTGAACTGAAAGCTTACTCTGCAGTGACCAACCATCTCAACAGCAGAAAGAATCAAAAGACTAGATTAAGCTCTTCTGAGAAGAAGTTTATCCTGTATGTCATTGTGATTGCCTTTACCTCGATTACAATCATCATACAATAGCATACAAAAGCACTGGTTTGGGATTACGGTTAACCTTAGACCTCACAACAGATATATCAATTTTTGTTATAGGTGCTATAGAATGCATTGACATACAATATATAAAATTGTTCTCTGATGTCCATTTAGAAGCTATGTGGCTTAGGTTTGTGCAAAAATTCCCCAGAAACAGATCTACAAGTCCATTTACAATCCTAATATTATATGGTTGGTTTTGACCATATTTGAAAGGATTGTGAATAGTAACCCTTTCACTCCATTGTGATATAAACATTGAGAATGCATGTCATCCACTGCTAATTCAAATGTTTTCACTCATGCTGAGGCGTAGAAAGAAAATTGCTGTGTTTGTCATATACCACAATTTATCAGTGTTTAAAAAACATTTAAGTTTTAGATATTAAAATTAAAACTAATCCATGTTGCCTTTCTTTTTTCTGAGATTACATCAAAGCACACAGCAGATTGAATGCATCAATGGTGTAGAACTAGCATGGTCAAAGAGGGCGTGACACCCCTAAGTCCATATTTTAACCTAAAACCCCCAAAACGCATATGGAGATTGTGACTGGCAGCCTTTCCCTGCTGAAATTTTTCAGTCAGGCTGTGCAAAACTCTGTGTGAGACATGAGTCAACAAGTCACATGAAGTGAAGTTCACTACAAGTCTACCATACCAGCAGGCACAAACATCATAAGACATTAACATTAGGTTAGATTTTAGATTTAGGTAATGATGTCAGGTGACCAAAATTCAATGTCTAGCCAGTGTCTAAGGACAACGTTATTTTGATGTCCATGAAGGACGTGATATTATGTTGAAATTTGGTGGATTTTAGGTTGTGTTGGACACAAAAAAAAAAATCCGACGTCTAGCCAACTTTAACCAATGTCATATTGATATCAAATACTTACATTTATTCATCGGGTATAGCAACATAAATCCAACATCTGATAGAGGTCATAGTGGGAACATTAACACAACATCAAGCTGTATCATCATTAGACGCTAATGTTTGGTTGATTTTAGGGTGGTCATTGACACTGAGTTCTGACGTCAACCCAATATTTTATTTCCAAATAAGATGCAACGTCCCCACGCATTAAGGCACAACGTCAATCTGACATCATGTTGACATCCTGTACCATTTGGGATAATAGTAACCATGACTGTGCAATTAATCAAACTTTTATTTCCATTTTGGCCTTCACAACAATTCTAAAAAAAACAATAATCAAGATAATATGGTAAATGCGTTATATCGGGTTAAATTAGGTCCCCACTAATATCGATAGCAAATGTACGACTATGGAATGCATAATCACTTAATTGTTCAAACAGAGGAATGAAAGGTACCTTTGTCTGTCTTTTTATAAAAAGAGGTGTGAGGAGGGCGAGGGCACATGTGGTTATGTATAAACCTGCAAAATTTACGAAATTCAAACAATTAAATTATAGCACAAATACACTCAGTTAATAATAAAAAAAACTTTCTGGCAGACATAGCACAAACTAAACACAAGAAATTTGACAAAAGTGAAAATTTATTCCAATGTCACCTTATGACATTGTTTAATACAATGTTTAATGACATTGTTTAATACCTAATACAAGTTTAGATTATCTTAAAAACTTGAGGTGTGGGGAGTGGGGGAGTTGTTGTAACCTCACAAGGAAATATTGTGACCAAATCAAACGTATTGATGTATTTATCCAGTGTGGTTTTTCAGAGTTCAGTGATTTGATTGGCTTATTTTTTCACAGGACTTTACACTTACAGGATTTACATGAGAGTGAGGAAACAATTGTGCTTTGCGACTCATGGTTTGGCATTTCCATGTGTTGATTTTTTATTATCATTCAGCTATGCTTAGGTATATCCAGATTTCACTGTATGTCATCTTTAAAAATGATTTTCATCATGGCGAATTCCTGCACAAATCTCGTATGGCTCTTTCCAAACTAGGTACGGGTTTAGAGGCTTGCTTTTGTGTTCACATTTTAGGTTCACATCTCAGGTGGGGATCTTTACTTATGTCCTTGAGGAAGAATCTAACCTGGATTTCTAACGTGAGCACAAATGGTGTTAGGCGTCTTAGCATCTCCTTGCCTGTGGAGGTTCATGGGTCCTCGACATTTTTCAGGCTAAGGACCCCTTAGTGGATAGAGAAATAGAGCAGAGACCCCCTATTACATGTTATATAAAACTGTGGTAAAATGTGTGACCTCTTGATAAAACTATACATTCTTTAATAAAATTCTTTTCCTCAACATTGACTGAAGCCACAAAAATTAGAAGATCCAATTAAATGGCCGATATTTTCGGCCAATATATTTTTAGTAGCCAAAAATTCAGAAAATTTCTAATATCAGCACACTTTAAGATTCCAATTATTGCACATTTCATCTGTGTGATTGCCTCTTAGATCAATATAAAGTAAAAAAAAAGCCCAGATACTTATTTATTGATTCCCAGAGATGGGTTGCGGCTGGAAGGGCATCCGCTGTGTAAAAACTTACTGGATAAGTTCATTCCACTGTGGCGACCCCGGATTAATAAAGGGACTAAGCCGACAAGAAAATGAATGAATGAATGACTTATTTATTGACATCAATTTTTTGATTCGATAAAATATCGTTCATCGGCCCAGTCCTACTTGCACAGCACAGCAGATAAAGTAGCAAGTTGTGTCTGTGGTCATTTAACAGGATGACTGCACTGGTACTCTTCGTGCTCTATATTCAAAGGGTGTACTCACAATATGTACAGTGTTGGAATTCAAAGGGTCCAGTGCATGTTCAAAAATGGGTTCGGAGTCAGTCTGTCAAAAATTATAAGTTTTATTTGCTCAAGCAGGAAAGAAACCAAAAGCAATACACTGCGCAGGAGAGGTACAGTTCTCTAAACTCTCCTTCAGAGACACATCCTTTTATACCACAGTTGTCTTCCGTGCATCTTCTCTTAAGAGTTAACCTTTTAAGGCAAATATCTCCTCTTAGCACACACATGGCTCATACATCCTGTCATTCTTAGAACTCGCACCTATATTCAACAACAGGATGTAACACTGGTCTATACCGTGCTCACAATATGGCTGTTAACCCTTCAGACGATTTCAGAGTAACCAACACCCTATGGATCAATCATTAAAGACTTCTTATGCATGGAAAACATATCAAAATTATATTTAAACTGAAAAACACCACAACAGTTGCCTTGAACCAGGCCGAAGCACGTTTGGCCCCCCTCCCTGAGCATGTTTACGTCATTGATGATGCGCTGTTCAGTTTAAAAGAAGGGATGAGCTCTCGCTTAGCACAGTGGAGATTTCTTTAGTTATATTGTTTGAGTTGTTTGAGATGCAGTGACATGCAGGCAAATATTTAGCTGAATAGATCAGCCACTTTTGACACTCATAAACAATCAAAGTCCTCATGTTGCAGGAATTAGGAGGTTTGCCTGATTCAGAGCACTCATACTTCTCGAACAATCCAGGAAACAGGCCTGGGCACGGTTTGGATAGTGTTTAATTAGAATAGCAAGCCAAACAGCTTTTTTTTCTATCCCCTAAAACTTCATCAAGCTGAGGAACATGTCAGTTTGTAGCTGCGATCTCAACAGGTCAAGATAAATGTATCATATAACCCCAATGTTATCTTCTCCACACTTAAGTTTTGTAATGATAACAGAGGCGAGGCAGTGGCGCAGTAGGTAGTGCTGTCACCTCACAGCAAGAAAGTCGCTGGGTCACTGGTTCGAACCTCTGCTCAGTTGACATTACTGTGTGGAGTTTGCATGTTCTCCCTGCCTTCGCGTGGGTTTCCTCTGAGTGCTCTGGTTTCCCCCACAGTCCAAAGACATGCGGTACAGGTGAATTGGGTAGGCTAAATTGTCCATAGTGTATGAGTTTGTGTGTGTGTGTGTGTGTGTGTGTGTGTGTGTGTGTGTGTGTGTGTGTGTGTGTGTGTGTGTGTTGCGGCTGGAAGGGCATCTGCTGCATAAAAACTTGCTGGATAAGTTGGCGGTTCATTCTGCTGTAGCAACCCCTGGATTAATAAAGGGACTAAGCCGACAAGAAAATGAATGAATGATAACAGAAAACTGCAAGTGTAAAAGTGTTATTGCTAAAACGCTGTAAACTGTTTAGTTCTTGTATAATAAACAGGAGTAATTTTACCACAGTATAATGATTCACGCATTCATTACGATCACAAAATCTCGGGACTTTTGGTAGAACCAACGAAGAAGGCGCATTTTTACACTGCAAAAGTCTGTACTACTGTACAACTCTGCTATGTGGACATTACTTTGACAGTTAATTGCCCACAATGCTTTTATTTGTATAATAGAAACATGTTAGAAACATATGTTTTTAAGTCATTGTAACATTAAACTAAATTAATCATGCTCTAACTTAATTTTATAAACTGTTTTAAGTCAGTTTAACATAATATAAGTTCAATGGACTTATAAGGTTAATTTGATTAAGCTTAAAAATAAGCAACCAGATTTTTTTTTACTATATATATATATATATAATTTGTGCAAAGGGCAGCGCGGTGGTGCAGTGGGTAGCGCTGTCGTCTCACAGCAAGAAGGTCGCTGGTTCGAGTCTCGGCTGGGTCAGTTGGCATTTTTGTGTGGAGTTTGCATGTACTTCTGTAACGAGGAGACTGACACGGAGGGATCCATTATGCAGTATTTATTGATCACAATCTTACTCAAACACATAATATGCACCTGGGTGCACATACACATCCACAGTAGTAGTAATGGTTTCAGGAATGACGGTGAACAGACACAGAGTGAGTTACCAGGCGTGGATTGAAGGCAAGGGGCGTCATTCAGAGTCCGTAAAGCAGGCTTGGGTCGAGGGCAGGCAGCGAGAATCAGAGTCCGTATATCAGGCGAGGGTCGTGGGCAGGCAGAAGGCGAAGCAGAGTCAGAAACAGGCTGGAGTCGTACACAAGAGATCAGGCTGGATATAATGCTCAGTAATGCTGGCCGGGGCTGAACAAGACTTCGCACTGATTGAGTGTTTGAGTGCGGTTTATAAGAGGTACTGTGCGTGGGTCGTTAGCTAGATTCAGATCAGATGTATGCACAGTCAGCGTAAATGGATGATGTAATGCTAGAAGTCCGGAGATGGTGGCCTCTGCTGGCCAGCGAGGGGAATGACCGGGACCGAGTCGGTGACAACTTCCCGTGTTTGTCTCGGTTTCCTCTGGGTGCTCCATTATCCCCCGAAGACCAAATACAGTACATGCGGTACAGGTCAATTTGGCTAAAAAAAAAAACCTAAAAAATGTCTGTAGTGTATATGTGTGAATGAAATTGATGGGTGTTTTCCAGTGATGAGTTGCAGCTGGAAAAGCATCTGCTGTATAAAACATATCTTCGCCTTAGAATTATAAGGTTCTAGCTGTGTTCTGAATGATTTTCAGATATTGAGCTTCAAAGTTTTTGCATTCCATAGCAAACAGTATGTGTGTAACATTTGTTTTTTTTAAATAAAAAGGCTTATAATGTTAAAAAAACTCATTTTAAAAAATCCCAAACAAAAATGTCAGATAGAACCTTATAATTCTAAGGTGACAATAACCTGGATAAGTTGCGGTTCACTCCGCTGTGGCAACCCCGGATTAATAAAGGGACAAAGTCGAAAAGAAAATTCAATATAATTGAGTTCAATTCACCCTTATTTCTATAGCACTTTTACAATGTAGATTGTGTCAAAGCAGCTTTACATAAAAGATCATGGTAAATTGAAACAGTGCAGTTCAGTTTTCAGAGTTTAAGTTCAGTTCAGTTTAGCTCAGTTCAGTGTGGTTTAATTAGCACTACTGAGAGTCCAAAAACTGAAGAGCAAATACATTGATGATCAGCTCTACAGATCCCGAACCATGGAAGCTAGTGGCGACAGCGGTGAGGAAAAAAACTTTACCAGTTTGTAAAAGTGAAGAATTAAAAAACCTCGAGAAAAAAACAGGCTCAGTTGGGCACGACCATTTCTCCACTGGCCATAGCAAAATGAATGAATGAAAGGGTTAATACAAACAATAGTAGATGGAAACATTTGCCAAATAAACTGATAGGTTTACAAACGTGACTAATCAGTGGTATCCATCATGCTTGCCGTTTTTTACTGATAGGTTACAAGGTTAGCAATATTAGTCTTTTTTTTTTTTTTGCAAACTTTCAAAAGATTTGCTTCATTTTAGGATAAAAACCCGGCCTGTAATTTGTCTTTCACAATATTACTGTTTTAATTTTGTGAAATAAATGCAGCTTTGGTAAGCCAGGATGCTGCTAATAATAATCACAAACAGCAAAAAAAAAAGAAAGAAAGAAAGAAAGAAAGAAAGAAAGAAAGAAAGAAAGAAAGAAAGAAAGAAAGAAAGAAAGAAAGAATCACATCTTAGGGTGGCGTGGTGGCACAATAGGTAGCGATATTGCTTCATAGCAAGAAGGTCACTAGTTCGAGCTTCGGCTGGGTCAGTAGGCATCTGTGTGGAGTCTGCATGTTCTCCTCTTGTTTGTATGGGTTAACTCCAGGTGCTCCGGTTTCCCCCACAAGTCCAAAGACATGTGCTATAGGAGAATTGGGTAGACTAAATTGTCTGTAGTGTATGTGTGTATGAATAGGTGTGTGTATGAATAGGTGCGTATGGGTGTTTCCCAGTGATGGGTTGCAGCTAGAAGGGCATCTGTAAAACATGCTGAATAAGTTGGCGGTTTTAGCTGTTGTGGTGACCCCTGATGAAAAAAGGGAATAAGCCAAATGAAAATGAATAAAGGGCATCATTCACGCATTCATTAAGGTTGCAAAATCTCGGGACTTCTGCATTTTTACACAGACTTTTTGACTTTTCTTTTGTATGTGATTGTTTTTGCTTAAATATTTTTGCGAACTTTCAAAAGATTTGCTTCACTTTAGAATAAAAATTGGCTTGTAATTTGTCTGTTTCACAATATTACTCTTTTAATTTTGGGAAATAAATGCAGATTTGGTAATCCAGGATGCTGCTAATAATAATCACAAAAACCCATCTCGCCTCCTTTTTTTTAAATGAATGACTTTTCTTCTGTGGAACACAGAACTGAACAATATGACTTAAATGTGAAATAATTAGGGGAATAGTTAACAGTCCTGTTCAAGACCTTCAGTTAAAGTAATCTGGGCCTGGATGTATAATGCACAAAAAAATCTAGTGCTATTTTTCATGCATTTATATTATGTTGTTGACACCACTTGGATTTACCAATCTACACCTGCCACATCAGGGCAATGCACAGCACACTTTCGACAAGACAAGACTCCACACATACGCGCACACACAGCTGTAAAGTCACTCACATACCAACAGATAATGATGAGAAGATGTTCATATTTCTGACTGATACCAGACTACCTGTGTTGTCACCATGTGTCCCCGGAGAGCGAGCGAGGCCTTCTCTCAGCTCTGGTTACCCACACACCCCCTTCTGCCCCGCGGCGACACCTTCCACAATGGAGAACGGAGCGGTTTGGGAAATGGAGGCCATTTATAACTGCCGCATACGCGCACACACACACACACTCCCCCCCGTCCCAACTTGCGCCGCATTCGGAGACAAAGCGAGAGCCCCCTCTCCATGCTAATGTCACACAATTACCTTTTAACCGCTCAGACAAACGGCGTGCGGGGGGGAGAAGTGACATCAAATCAAAACTGTCACAGGTGATCGAGTCCAGTCATCGAGAGAGAGCGCCTGTCACACACGCTTATGGGGGCGCTGGAGGTTGAGGGGAGTGTGTTTGTGTGTGTGATTGGAAATGATAACGGGCCGCTAATATCCCCCAACATGTTCCTCTCATCAGCTACTAATGTCGCCGCAGAACCGACCCTCAGACACACTGCCATAAATCACCAGACTTTTGGATATCTCCCACTCTCTCTCTCTCTCTTGTGCTTTCACTTGCTTTCCCCCCCTTCCTATTTCTCTTTCTCTCCAGCTCCGTCTCTTTCTCCGCCGTATCTCTCTGGGGCTTGAGCTGGCAAGCATGGAAAATGGAATGCTCTTGACTAATGATATTCAAAAATGATAGGGAAGAGATTGAAAAAGCGTTCCCCCCTGAACCATGCCGAATGTGTACCTACTAAAGCATCGCTTTTTTAATGGAGTTTTAGGGGACACTCTTAAACTGCATCTGCAGTCAATGTCAACTTATCTCGCACCCTCCAGTGAGTTGAGTTATTGATGGATTATAGGGATCTTTGCATATTACAAAGAGGTTCTTAGGATGTACACCCGAATTAAAAACAGCTTAAAATCAATTAAAATCCAATTCGGCGTCAACTTGTGGAATTAATTAACATTCACACATCAGGTTCATTCCATCTTATGCAAATATCAATCGTCGTTTGCTGATGATTCATTGACGGTTATGAAACATTCGCTCGCAGATCGGCTCCTTGCTGGGACTTTGATGGCGTTGCGAGCTTGAAATAACTGTGGCAGCCAATGACTGGCAAATTACGATAGCATTACCGCACAGCATGTAACCGTGCATACAACACAGCAAGACAAAGAGACGGAATCCTTCAAAGGTTACTCCATCTTTTTATTGTTAATCAGCCACGCAGATCTTTCATTTAATCCAGCTTTAAAACACAATCGTGAACAAATCTCTGAGAGGAAATTTGTTTGTTTCTGTTCTTATCATTGCTGCTTTTTTAACAGTAAAGGCGGGCTGTAAATGAGTGAGATTCTTAATCAATCAGAGATGTTCCTGCTGTTGAGGTGCGTGTGTGTGTGTGTGTGGTGGCTAAAGCAAGCCCTCAGTCTGACAGCAGAGGCCTTACACTGCACCACACGCTCCACAAAGCTGTCACACTCTTAATTGCCTGTGTGACCCTGCCTCCTTCCCTGACAGCCTGCTAATTACCCCCTTTGAGAGGTGTGTGAGGGGGAGAGAGAGAGAGAATGAGAGACCAAAATCACTCATAAGCAAGTTTAGTCACAGAAAATGGATAAAATGCTGTAGAAATGAATGAAAAGTGTTTTATAAGTGACCAAATCTGTCAAGTCCCTTGATTAATTCATTTTATATATTTTTTTTTTTGATGGAACTAGTCAAAAGTTTTGCGTCTGTACACTTTTAAAAGAAAATTTTGGATTTTATTAAGCATTATATGCATTAAATTGGTCAAACGTTCAGTTATGTACAATCTCCAAGGGGGTGTTAGCATTAGAATATTTTTAACTGCCTTTTAGCTGTTCATATACATCACAATGCCATTTTGGGGAGTACAAACTTTTGAAAAGAGATTTTAAAGTTTTGATGTTAATAAAATAATTTTATCTTCTCAAATTAAATCACAAACAATGTTATTCTGTGAAAGTATCATCAGTAATTAACAATCAAAATAAAAATGGTACAACACAGGACTGTAAGTATTCACTTTATTCTTCCGTAAGAATGGACGCAACCATTTGAGTCATTCACTTCCATTCATTTTTAGATGTTCAAAACAGCATGTTACGCTGCTTGATGTTCCAAATTGATATTTTCTTATTGTAATATTCTGCTTAGTCTGTATAGTCATGAACACACTTGTTTGTAGAGCAAGTAGTTTGACAATTTTCTGCCGTTTGGTATTCCTAGTCATTTCTGTCATAGGCAACTGAATCTGAAGTTTTAAAACAATCGCAAAAACGAGCGCACTTCTGCAGTGGAGAATAAGGTCAATGGAGTCACTCAGTGTTTCTTTACACAGAGACAGTGCCAACTACTGGCCTGACATACAAAATACGTAATTTCATGATCTTTGTTAACAGGAATCATCTTTGCACAAAACTTATCAAACATTCTAAGAAAAAACATTTCAGTATTTCGTAGATTAAACACTGTCACGTAAACGAACCTTAATACTTCATAAACATGAAAAAAAAACTTTGGTAAAAACACTGCAAAAAAAATGCTTTTCTTGCTTAGATTTTTAGTCTTGTTTCTAGTTTAAATATCTAAAATTTCTTATATCAAGAAGCATTTTCTAGACAAGCAAAACATATTGTCTGGTTTCGAGAAATAGTTTGCCAATATTAAGTGAGTTTTTCCTTAAAACAAGCTAAATAATTTGCCAATTGGGGTAATTAAGGTAAGCAATTTAATCTTACCCCAAATGAAAAAACAAGATTAATTTGCTTACCCCTTTGGCAAATTATTTAGCTTGTTTTAAGGAAAAACTATCTAAGTAAGAAAAGCATTTTTTTGCAGTTTAAAACACAATTGGTCAAAAGGTTGTTATTATTATGTTGTGAAAAAAATATGAAAGTATACAAAAAATGTACAACAGTTTCAATATAATTAATTTCACTAAATTATGAAGGAGCACAGCTGTTGTGAACAGCTGTTTGGAGGCAGAAATGTTTCTTGAGCAGCAAATTAGCATGTTAACATCACTTGATATTGAAAACTGGGGCAGATTCAAGATTAAACTGATGCTTATTACTGTTTTTGGAATAAACAGCATGTTTCCTGGAAACGGTGTGCAATGGGGTTCAAGACGGAACGCAACTAGGTTGGTGGACATGTCAAAAAATAAACAAAATTAGCAGCAAGATATATGAAAAATACAGTATTAAACAGACAGCTTGCACAATGGGTAAGTACTGCAAGAATATTGTTTGCACTTTTTAGACTTTGTCTTTGTCTAAAAATTATGTAGGGGTTGCAATGACTCTAAACCTCTGATATGGTAAATATCACAATAACTTCACTTTCACAGCAACAATGATCATAATGATAAGCCTAATACTCCCAATACACATAAGGTCACATACAGTTGAAGTCAGAATTATTAGCCCCCCTGAATTATTCCCCCGCTGTTTATTTCTTTCCCCAATTTCTGTTTAACGGAGAGCAGATTTAATAGTTAGAGAGCAAACTAACTGACTTATTTTTTCTTTGTCATAATGACAGTAAATTATATTTGACTAGATATTTTTAAGACACTTCTGTACAGATTAAAGTGACATTTAAAGGCTTAACTAGGTTAATTAGGTTAACTAGGCAGGTTAGGGTAATTAGGCAAGTTATTGTATAATGATGGTTTGTTCTGTAGACTATCGAAAAAATATATAGCTTAAAGGCGCTAATAATATTGGCCTTAAAATAGCTTTTTAAAAAAATTTAAAACTGCTTTTATTTTTGCTAAAATAAAACAAATAAGACTTTCTCCCAAAGAAAAAATATTATCAGACATACTGTGAAAATTTCCTTGCTCTGTTAAACATAATTTGGGAAATATTTAAAAAAAAGAAAAAAAAAATCCAAGGGGGGCTAATAATTCTGACTTCAACTGTAGATCATAACACAGTCTCAGATCCTTCACCTGAAATGTTTAGCTTTTCATCCTGAAATGTGAGGCCAATTTTTGATCACAATAAATTGTTTCTACTTTCCGTAACCTGATTGAGATGTCCAAATCTGGTTTGGCAGGAGCAGTGAATTTAACATCAAGCATATATTGTCGTTTTAAAAATATTAATACCGATTTTATCAATCAATCATTTCATCAACGCAAGTGTTCAACACTCTACCAATTCTGTTAAAAGAAATAAACCTTTTGCAATGATTTGTTGGGGCTGAAAGTAGCAGAATTAAATTTTTAGCTAAAAATTCTGCCTTTACAGAAAAACCACGAGATTCACAGGTGCAGTTGCATGTTAAAAACTGAAAATGTAAAACAAACGTGGAATACATGTGAAATACTTGCTGTATAAAATGTGATTTTTGAAAGATAAACGTCTAATATATATCTAAATATAGATGTAAATTTGGCCTGTCAGTGAAAAACCAAAAATAGCCGAAAACAAGACTGTTCATCAAATACAAAGTTCACATGTAGTCATTCACTCCTATGTTTTTGATAACCAGTCTTAGATTCTAACAGTCCAAAGTCTTGTTTTAGCCTAGCCGTCTATGTTTAAATGTCTATTAGTCTTCTTTTAAACCAAAAAAATGCTTATCTGTACTCTCACATGTGAAGTTTGTACTTTTTTCTATAAAAGAACTTTGCATTTACAGAAATATTTAAAAAACAAAAAAAGCACAGTTATTTTATTTAGAAGTATATTACTGTTTGTGGGGCGACACGGTGGATCAGTGGTTAGCACTGTCGCCTTACAGCAAGAAGGTCGCTGTTTCAAGTCCCGGCTGGGTCAGTTGGGAATTCTGTGTGGAGTTTGCATATTCTCCCTGTGTTCAAGTGGGTTTCCTCCGGGTGCTCCGGTTTCCCCCACAGTCCAAAGACATGTGGTATAAGTGAATTGGGTAAACTAAATTGGCTATGTGTGTGTTAATGAGAGTGTATGGGGGTTTCCCCGTACTGTGTTGCAGCTGGAAGGGCATCCGCTGTGTAAAATATATGCTGGATATGCTGGATAAGTTGGCAGTTCCTTCTGCTGTGGCAACCCCTGATTAATAAAGGGACTAAGTCTAAAGAAAATGAATGAATAAACGAATGGCTGTTTGACCAAACAAAGGCAGCCTTGATGAGTATTAATTACTTCAAACTATTGAATGCTTATACATTTAAGCTAAACAACTTTCTAGATTAGCATTACTGTTCATTCAATCCTTCATCGGACCCTGATCATGAGTTGTGCATATGGCTCCTTTCAGCTGCAGTCATTACAGATTTACTTCAGTGACTCCATTACACAGGCCTTCCCAGGACTTTTCATTCTGACATTCTCCTCAAACGAGAACAAAAAAAAAATAATTAAAGCAGAAGGGAAGTTCTAAAAAAGGCCATGCAAATGAAATGCTAATGGAATGCTAATGAGGGCTGAGGGAGGTGGGCGGTGGGTAAAGTTTGGTTAGAGAGCGAGGCAGCGAGGAAGCAGGAAATGGCTGGGTGAGCAGTGACTACGACTGGTGCCATGCTGAGTGCAGAAACGTTTTGTTAGCAAGAGAGAAAGTGTGGGATGGAGGGAGGAGTGAATGGATGGCCTCTGGGCTAATGAATACTGATTGATTTCCAAATTAAATTTCACAACTGTTCTCTCTGCTTTTCCCCTTTCGCATTCTTTCTAAAACACACATTTGCTAATTATATTTAGTTTCATTGTTTTAGGATGTACACCTAAAACTGAATATTTATTACACTGCAGAAACATCACGTCTAGTCAAGTGTTATTTCTAGCCAGAAAATCTTATTCATCTTTTTTCACAATTAATGATACACAAGATCCGATTGTGTAAGATTATTATGATTGTTTTAAGATTATCTTTTTTTCTTTACGTAAGTTGGGTATTTAACCTGCAAATTTTGCTTAATTACAGTCAGAGACGGCGGTACATTCCGCTGTGGTTACCCTGGATTAATAAAGGGACTAAGCCAAAAAGAAATTGAATGAATGAATGAATGAATGAATGAATGAATGAATGAATGAATGATAGTCAGAGACATAATTTAAGACCAGACTTGTATTTAAGACCCTATTTTACCTGTAATAACTTGTTTTATGTTTGCCTATTAAAAATGCACAATAACAACACACTTAAAAATGACTTTTGCTGCTTGTTTAAACAACTTATTTAAAATGTGTTAAAATAACACAACTCTTTATTTTTGGGGGTGACAATTTAATTTGTTTTATATTCAATCCAATTGATTTTGTTAAAACCAGAAAGCTAACTTAATCTATTTGTGTTAGGACAACAACCCAGAATTTTTCACAGTGCACTTACTGTATACTTTAGTTGCAATAATTTCTTTTAAGTTTGTCTATTAAAAATGCTCAATAAACATGTTCTTTAGTGACGAAATACATACCATTATGTTTTGTCGCATTGAACATATTTTGAGAAGCAAGCAGTATTTATTTTGCATTGTAACTACTGTCATGTCCTAATTTTAATACAGAATGTGGACAATATGCATGTGCTTTTTGTGCTGATCTTGATTTTATTCATACAATAATCTTGTTTTAGGTTTAAATGTTTTGTTAAAGACTGAATGTCGATACTTAATTTAAGGCAAATTCTAGTAACACTAGTTTTATTCCACACAAAACATGAAGAGCAGTTTAAAAAGCTGTTTACTAAAGCCTATGACACGGGGTAAAATGTAACACAGAGTTTTAAGGTATTTGCTCCGGGTTAACTATGGCATGTTTCCGAGGTTTTCACCACACTGTTGGCAGAGGTCTTCCCAATTATCAAAAAAGTTTGGCGAAATTTGGATGAGAAACGCAGGAGAAACCATTTTTGCAGCAGTAAGTATTTTTGCAGCTAGTATTTTTTTATAAGTCAATATTTTTTAAAAAATCTGTGAAAGTATGTAAAATCCTTTATCCATTCATTATCTTTTCGGCGTAGTTCCTTTATTAATCTGGGCTCATCACAAGGGAATGAACCACCAACCAATCCAGCATCCAGTATGTTTTATGCAGCAGATGCCCTTCCAGCTGCAACTCATCTCTGGGGAACATCAATACACACTCATACACTATGGACAATTTATCTTCTCAATTTACCTATACCACATGTTTTTGGAAATTGGAGCACCCAGAGGAAACCCACATGAACATGGAGAGAACATGGAAACTCCACACAGAAATGCCATCTGACCCAGCCGAGGCTCGGATCAGCGACCCTCTTGTTGTGACGCAATTGTGCTACCCACTGCACCACCGTGCTGCCCAGTATGTAAAATCCAGGCTAGAAGATGGAACGATTTTAAAAATTGTAAAAAAAATAAAAAAAAACCATACAGTGACAACTAGCCAGTTTTAAGTAAAACACGACAAACACTCAAAAAAATTCTATTTGTTCAAATTACTTATTTAAAATGAGCTGAAACAAAACAATTGTTGAGTTTTTATTAGTGTCAACTTAATTGTTTTATGTTCAATCTACTTAAAACGGTAAAATTTAATGAGTTAACAAATTGCTTCATGTTGTCCCACACAAATTGATTGTGTGGAACCCAGCATTTTTACAGTGCAGCGGAGTTAGTTATAACAGGGTATTACAAATAAGCCACACACTGTTGGACACCAATTATTTATTCATTATCTTTTCAGCTTAGTCCCTTTATTAATCAGGGGCCACCACAGCAGAATAAACAGCCAACTTATCCAGCATATGATTTACACAGCTGCAACCCATCTTAGGGAAACATCCACACACACAATCATTCACACACATACACAACGGACAATTTAGCCTACCCAAATCACCTATAGTGCATGTCTTTGGATTGTGGGGGAAACCGGAGCACCTGGAGGAAACCCACGTGAACATGAGGAGAACATGCAAATTCCACACAGAAATGCCAACTAACCCAGCCTAGGCTCGAACCAGCGACTTTCTTCCTGTGAGGTGGCACCACTACCTACTGCACCACCGCATATAGAAAGAAAAATGCTAATAATGCATAAGTGCATTGTATAATATTTATTAATGCAAATAAATCCAATCGTGTTTATCCAGCAGATAAATAAACATGCTGTGCTATGTAGAATTTTTAAAAAAGTACTGAGGAAATATAGTTTCTATTTAATGTAAAATGAATTTAAATTATTGTGTGAAATCTGACTTTTAAGCACATGTTACAACTAACCCTCTGTCTGTTACAACTTGCATCGCAGGTGGGGTAAAAAGTAACATTTTTACACCTGGCACTTTTGGCAATGCTGTACAGAAACCATAGGTTCTCGATCATACTTTCAGTGCTGTTTTCTAGGAGAGGCTTGTGTGTTGTTGGTAAAAAAAAAAATAAAAAAATGGTTTGCCTAACCCTATTACAAATGAAGCCTGTAGACTACAGCGAATAGTCCAGACTGCTGAACGAATCACTGGCACTACCCTTCCTACACTTCAAGAACTTTACTCTTCCAGAGTGACTAAAAGGGCAAAATCACTCTGGACGCCTCGCACCCAGCACACTTCCTGTTCAAACTGTTACAGTCTGGTCGGCACTACAGAGCATCAAGCACAAAAACAGCCAGACACAGTAAAAGTTTCTTTCCTCAGGCCATCTACCTCATGAACAGTTAAATATTCTCCTACTGTGCAATAAATATATGAAATACTTTCTCATACGCACTTGTACACAGTACCTTATAACAATATACAAAGCAATACTTATTTGACGCATTTGTACACAGCACCTTAATCTTTATTGTCTTTTTTTTTCATATTTATTTTGTGTTGTCACTTGTCACTTTATGTACACTGGAAGCTTCTGTAGCCAAAACAAATTCCTTGGGTGTGTAAAGCACACTTGGCAAAAAACTAATTCAGTAACACTTTACAATAACAGTACATGAATAATGATGTATTAATATGTAAACTAAACATGAGTTTATTATGAATTAATAATGAGTTAAGGTATGCACTAATCATGAATAACTTTAACTACAACATGATTTACACAAGTTCATGTGTGAATGATGTCTACCTTAATTACTTGTTAGTACATGATTGTTTGTTAATTAATGTATTAATTAGCACATTAGTTTATGCTTAATTTAACCATGATGAACTCATGATATGTTAATGTATAATTATGTTATGACTTTACTTGGAGGGGCACATCATCATTAACCCATTCTTAACTACTCATGAACTCCTTATGCTCGTCCAACTACTGAGTTTACACTGAACAACAACAGAAAATTGTAGTCAACATCAACATGAACAGGAGTTCATGAGTAGTTAAGGATGAGTTAATAGTGATGTGCCCCTCCAAGTAAAGTCATGACATGACTGTACAATAACAGCTCATAAGTTCATGTTGATTACATTTAGCTTAAACTTAAATGTTAATTAATACATTCATTAACAACAAGTACTAACAAGTAATTAAGGTAGTCGTTATTTACACATGAACTCAGGTGACTCATGTTGTAGTTAATTCATGATTACATTAACTCATCATTAATTCATAATAAACTAATGTTTAGTTTACATAATAATACATCATTATTCATGTACTGTTATTGTAAAGTGTTAACACTAATTCTGATTCTTATTACTTTGTTCATTATTTGGCCACAACTAAAAA